>NW_027484910.1:300000-476744 GCF_050908995.1 Andrena cerasifolii
TTTGTTCTCCAATATCGGTTTTTGAATATCGGTTCCAATATCGGATTCAATATCGGTTTTTCAATATCGGTTCTAATATCGGATTCAATATCAGTTTTTCAATATCGGTTTTTGAATATTTGTTCTCCAATATCGGTTTTTGAATATCGGTTCTAATATCGGATTCAATATCGGTTTTTCAATATCGGTTTTGCAATATCAGTTTTTCGATATAGGTTTTTCAATATCGGTTTTTCAATATCGGTTTTGCAATATCAGTTTTTCGATATAGGTTTTTCAATATCAGTTTTTCGATATCAGTTTTTCAATATTTGTTTTTCAATATCGGTTTTTCAATATCGGTTTTGCAATATCAGTTTTTCGATATCAGTTTTTCAATATTTGTTCTCCAATATGGGTTTTTGAATATCGGTTCTAATATCGGATTCAATATCGGGTTTTCAATATCGGTTTTTCAATATCAGTTTTTCGATATCAGTTTTTCAATATTTGTTTTTCAATATCGGTTTTTCAATATCGGTTCTAATATCGGATTCAATATCGGTTTTGCAATATCAGTTTTTCGATATCAGTTTTTCAATATTTGTTTTTCAATATCGGTTTTTCAATATCGGTTCTAATATCGGTTTCAATATCGGTTTTTCAATATCGGTTTTTCAATATCAGTTTTTCGATATCAGTTTTTCAATATTTGTTCTCCAATATCGGTTTTTGAATATCGGTTCTAATATCGGTTCTAATATCGGATTCAATACCGGTTTTTCAATATCGGTTTTTCAATATCAGTTTTTCGATATCAGTTTTTCAATATTTGTTCTCCAATATCGGTTTTTGAATATCGGTTCTAATATCGGTTTCAATATCGGTTTTTCAATATCGGTTTTTCAATATCAGTTTTTCAATATTTGTTCTCCAATATCGGTTTTTGAATATCGGTTCTAATATCGGATTCAATATCGGTTTTTCAATATCAGTTTTTCAATATTTGTTTTTCGATATCAGTTTTTCAATATTTGCTTTACAATATCAGTTTTTCAATATCGGTTCTAATATCGGATTCAATATCGGTTTTGCAATATCAGTTTTTCAATATCAGTTTTTCAATATCAGTTTTTCAATATCAGTTTTTCAATATCGGTTTTTGAATATTTGTTCTCCAATATCGGTTTTTGAATATCGGTTCTAATATCGGATTCAATATCGGTTTTTCAATATCGGTTTTGCAATATCAGTTTTTCGATATAGGTTTTTCAATATCGGTTTTTCAATATCGGTTTTGCAATATCAGTTTTTCGATATAGGTTTTTCAATATCGGTTTTTCAATATCGGTTTTGCAATATCAGTTTTTCGATATAGGTTTTTCAATATCGGTTTTTCAATATCGGTTCTAATATCGGTTTCAATATCAGTTTTTCAATATCAGTTTTTCAATATTTGTTCTCCAATATCGGTTTTTGAATATCGGTTCTAATATCGGATTCAGTATCGGTTTTGCAATATCAGTTTTTCGATATAGGTTTTTCAATATCGGTTTTGCAATATCAGTTTTTCGATATAGGTTTTTCAATATCGGTTTTTCAATACCGGTTTTTCAATATCGGTTCTAATATCGGTTTCAATATCAGTTTTTCAATATCGGTTTTTCAATATTTGTTCTTCAATATCGGTTTTTCAATATCAGTTTTTCGATATCAGGTTTTCAATATTTGTTTTTCAATATCGGTTTTTCAATATCGGTTCTAATATCGGAATCATTATCGGCTTTTCAATATCGGTTTTTCAATATCAGTTTTTCGATATCAGTTTTTCAATATTTGTTTTTCAATATCGGTTTTTCAATATCGGTTCTAATATCGGTTTCAATATCGGTTTTTCAATATCGGTTCTAATATCGGTTTCAATATCGGTTTTTCAATATCGGTTTTTCAATATCAGTTTTTCGATATCAGTTTTTCAATATTTGTTTTTCAATATCGGTTTTTCAATATCGGTTCTAATATCGGTTTCAATATCGGTTTTTCAATATCGGTTTTTCAATATCAGTTTTTCAATATCGGTTTTTGAATATCGGTTCAAATATCGGATTCAATATCGGTTTTTCAATATCGGTTTTGCAATATCAGTTTTTCGATATAGGTTTTTCAATATCGGTTTTTCAATATCGGTTTTGCAATATCAGTTTTTCGATATAGGTTTTTCAATATCGGTTTTTCAATATCAGTTTTTCGATATCAGTTCTTCAATATTTGTTCTCCAATATCGGTTTTTGAATATCGGTTCTAATATCGGATTCAATATCGGTTTTTCAATATCGGTTTTGCAATATCAGTTTTTCGATATAGGTTTTTCAATATCGGTTTTTCAATATCAGTTTTTCGATATCAGTTCTTCAATATTTGTTCTCCAATATCGGTTTTTGAATATCGGTTCTAATATCGGATTCAATATCGGTTTTTCAATATCGGTTTTGCAATATCAGTTTTTCAATGTCAGTTTTTCAATATCAGTTTTTCAATATCAGTTTTTCAATATCGGTTTTTGAATATCGGTTCTAATATCGGATTCAATATCGGTTTTTCAATATCGGTTTTTCAATATCAGTTTTTCAATATTTGTTCTCCAATATCGGTTTTTGAATATCGGTTCTAATATCGGATTCAATATCGGTTTTTCAATATCGGTTTTTCAATATCAGTTTTTCAATATTTGTTCTCCAATATCGGTTTTTGAATATCGGTTCTAATATCGGATTCAATATCGGTTTTTCCATATCAGTTTTTCAATATTTGTTTTTCGATATCAGTTTTTCAATATTTGCTTTACAATATCAGTTTTTCAATATCGGTTCTAATATCGGAATCATTATCGGCTTTTCAATATCGGTTTTTCAATATCAGTTTTTCGATATCAGTTTTTCAATATTTGTTTTTCAATATCGGTTTTTCAATATCGGTTCTAATATCGGTTTCAATATCGGTTTTTCAATATCGGTTCTAATATCGGTTTCAATATCGGTTTTTCAATATCGGTTTTTCAATATCAGTTTTTCGATATCAGTTTTTCAATATTTGTTTTTCAATATCGGTTTTTCAATATCGGTTCTAATATCGGTTTCAATATCGGTTTTTCAATATCGGTTTTTCAATATCAGTTTTTCAATATCGGTTTTTGAATATCGGTTCAAATATCGGATTCAATATCGGTTTTTCAATATCGGTTTTGCAATATCAGTTTTTCGATATAGGTTTTTCAATATCGGTTTTTCAATATCGGTTTTGCAATATCAGTTTTTCGATATAGGTTTTTCAATATCGGTTTTTCAATATCAGTTTTTCGATATCAGTTCTTCAATATTTGTTCTCCAATATCGGTTTTTGAATATCGGTTCTAATATCGGATTCAATATCGGTTTTTCAATATCGGTTTTGCAATATCAGTTTTTCGATATAGGTTTTTCAATATCGGTTTTTCAATATCGGTTTTGCAATATCAGTTTTTCGATATAGGTTTTTCAATATCAGTTTTTCGATATCAGTTTTTCAATATTTGTTTTTCAATATCGGTTTTTCAATATCGGTTTTGCAATATCAGTTTTTCGATATCAGTTTTTCAATATTTGTTCTCCAATATGGGTTTTTGAATATCGGTTCTAATATCGGATTCAATATCGGGTTTTCAATATCGGTTTTTCAATATCAGTTTTTCGATATCAGTTTTTCAATATTTGTTTTTCAATATCGGTTTTTCAATATCGGTTCTAATATCGGATTCAATATCGGTTTTGCAATATCAGTTTTTCGATATCAGTTTTTCAATATTTGTTTTTCAATATCGGTTTTTCAATATCGGTTCTAATATCGGTTTCAATATCGGTTTTTCAATATCGGTTTTTCAATATCAGTTTTTCGATATCAGTTTTTCAATATTTGTTCTCCAATATCGGTTTTTGAATATCGGTTCTAATATCGGTTCTAATATCGGATTCAATACCGGTTTTTCAATATCGGTTTTTCAATATCAGTTTTTCGATATCAGTTTTTCAATATTTGTTCTCCAATATCGGTTTTTGAATATCGGTTCTAATATCGGTTTCAATATCGGTTTTTCAATATCGGTTTTTCAATATCAGTTTTTCAATATTTGTTCTCCAATATCGGTTTTTGAATATCGGTTCTAATATCGGATTCAATATCGGTTTTTCAATGTCAGTTTTTCAATATTTGTTTTTCGATATCAGTTTTTCAATATTTGCTTTACAATATCAGTTTTTCAATATCGGTTCTAATATCGGATTCAATATCGGTTTTGCAATATCAGTTTTTCAATATCAGTTTTTCAATATCAGTTTTTCAATATCAGTTTTTCAATATCGGTTTTTGAATATTTGTTCTCCAATATCGGTTTTTGAATATCGGTTCTAATATCGGATTCAATATCGGTTTTTCAATATCGGTTTTGCAATATCAGTTTTTCGATATAGGTTTTTCAATATCGGTTTTTCAATATCGGTTTTGCAATATCAGTTTTTCGATATAGGTTTTTCAATATCGGTTTTTCAATATCGGTTTTGCAATATCAGTTTTTCGATATAGGTTTTTCAATATCTGTTTTTCAATATCGGTTCTAATATCGGTTTTGTTACGTATGTGGATTTTTCCCCATACGCCGCTCTCAACCACTTTTCGAGCTCGCGTCTACGAAGGGAAAACGCCCTAAAAATCCTTTTGCTTATCACATACCACTAAGGGGGGTCATGATCTCGACCATCTGGATCACGACCATGGGAACGGGAGTGACACGACGACGACCCCGAAGAATTTCCTTATATGGAAATTTCAAATGCATCCCCACTCATTTTTGGGACTATATAAACCCTTTGGTTTCTACCCTCTGCGGTTAAAAGCAGTACAGTTACGCGTAGAGTAACGTTGTGTCACGCTCGTACCGAGTCGGTTGAATTCAGTAAGATCGAGCTAAAGTCTCTGTCGGAATCACAGTTGATCCCATAGAATCCGCGAGTTCGGTTTACATTCTATTGGACACTTTGTAATAGCCGCTCGTACGCCCCGCATCGCCAGTGCGTCAACACCGAGCAAATTAGTGGTAATTTTCACACATTTATTACACTATTTAATCGCGACATTCACATTTGTACCAACTAATCTTGAATACACGAATGGTGTTCACTTCTAAATCGAGTTGATTCGTTAAACCCATCTTTTACCCAGCGATCCTTATTAAACTTAGTAGCGCTCACCCACTGATACAACTTTACCGCTCGAGTTGTATCAAATAAAAATTAAGAGTTACGAGGCATTAATAACATTTCCCGCGACTCCCTGATCTAGCATCAGGTTAGTTAGCAACCTTTCATCCAAATAAAGGAATTTTACCAACCTAGTGGCTCCCCGATTTCGCATCGGGTTCGTCCACGTGTAACCCTCCTACGGCTCCCTGATTTCGCATCAGGTTCGTCCGTATCCTACAGCTCCCTGGTTTCGCACCAGGTTCGTCTGTAAGTCTACCAACCTCCGAACAGCTCCCTGGTTTCGCACCAGGTTCGTCTGTGAATAATCCAACCTCCTAATAGCTCCTCGACTTCGCGTCGAGTTCGTCTGTGAACATCATCCTAGTGACACCCCGATTTCGCATCGGGTACGTTCACGACGTTTCACCCTCCTGCGGCTCCCTGATTTCAAATCAGGTTCGTCCGCGCTTGACTCCATTCCTAGAGGCTCCCTGATTTCGCATCAGGTTCGTCCTCGCCGTCAATAATCCAAGCGGCTCCCTGATTTCGCATCAGGTTCGTCCGCGCACCTTACTAACAAATTCGTTAACCATATTCCTTGGGAAATACCCTTCTCGCCGGCCTCTCGCGTTGCCGCAGCCCCGGCTCGTAACAGTTTCAATATCAGTTTTTCAATATCAGTTTTTCAATATTTGTTCTCCAATATCGGTTTTTGATTATCGGTTCTAATATCGGATTCAGTATCGGTTTTGCAATATCAGTTTTTCGATATAGGTTTTTCAATATCGGTTTTTCAATATCGGTTTTGCAATATCAGTTTTTCGATATAGGTTTTTCAATATCGGTTTTTCAATATCGGTTTTTCAATATCGGTTCTAATATCGGAATCATTATCGGCTTTTCAATATCGGTTTTTCAATATCAGTTTTTCGATATCAGTTTTTCAATATTTGTTTTTCAATATCGGTTTTTCAATATCGGTTCTAATATCGGTTTCAATATCGGTTTTTCAATATCGGTTCTAATATCGGTTTCAATATCGGTTTTTCAATATCGGTTTTTCAATATCAGTTTTTCGATATCAGTTTTTCAATATTTGTTTTTCAATATCGGTTTTTCAATATCGGTTCTAATATCGGTTTCAATATCGGTTTTTCAATATCGGTTTTTGAATATCGGTTCAAATATCGGATTCAATATCGGTTTTTCAATATCGGTTTTGCAATATCAGTTTTTCGATATAGGTTTTTCAATATCGGTTTTTCAATATCGGTTTTGCAATATCAGTTTTTCGATATAGGTTTTTCAATATCGGTTTTTCAATATCAGTTTTTCGATATCAGTTCTTCAATATTTGTTCTCCAATATCGGTTTTTGAATATCGGTTCTAATATCGGATTCAATATCGGTTTTTCAATATCGGTTTTGCAATATCAGTTTTTCGATATAGGTTTTTCAATATCGGTTTTTCAATATCAGTTTTTCGATATCAGTTCTTCAATATTTGTTCTCCAATATCGGTTTTTGAATATCGGTTCTAATATCGGATTCAATATCGGTTTTTCAATATCGGTTTTGCAATATCAGTTTTTCAATGTCAGTTTTTCAATATCAGTTTTTCAATATCAGTTTTTCAATATCGGTTTTTGAATATCGGTTCTAATATCGGATTCAATGTCGGTTTTTCAATATCGGTTTTGCAATATCAGTTTTTCGATATAGGTTTTTCAATATCGGTTTTTCAATATCGGTTTTGCAATATCAGTTTTTCGATATAGGTTTTTCAATATCGGTTTGTCAATATCGGTTTTGCAATATCAGTTTTTCGATATAGGTTTTTCAATATCGGTTCTAATATCGGTTTCAATATCAGTTTTTCAATATCGGTTTTTCAATATTTGTTTTCCAATATCGGTTTTTCAATATCGGTTCTAATATCGGATTCAATATCGGCTTTTCAAGATCGGTTTTTCAATATCGGTTCTAATATCGGTTTCAATATCGGTTATTCAATATCAGTTTTTCGATATCAGTTTTTCAAGATTTGTTCTCCAATATCGGTTTTTGAATATCGGTTCTAATATCGGATTCAATATCAGTTTTTCAATATCGGTTCTAATATCGGATTCAATACCGGTTTTTCAATATCGGTTCTAATATCGGATTCAATACCGGTTTTTCAATATCGGTTTTTCAATATCAGTTTTTCGATATCAGTTTTTCAATATTTGTTCTCCAATATCGGTTTTTGAATATCGGTTCTAATATCGGATTCAATATCGGTTTTTCAATATCGTTTTTGCAATATCAGTTTTTCGATATAGGTTTTTCAATATCGGTTTTTCAATATCGGTTTTTCAATATCAGTTTTTCGATATCAGTTTTTCAATATTTGTTTTTCAATATCGGTTTTTCAATATCGGTTCTAATATCGGAATCATTATCGGCTTTTCAATATCGGTTTTTCAATATCAGTTTTTCGATATCAGTTTTTCAATATTTGTTTTTCAATATCGGTTTTTCAATATCGGTTTTTCAATATTTGTTCTCCAATATCGGTTTTTGAATATCGGTTCTAATATCGGATTCAGTATCGGTTTTGCAATATCAGTTTTTCGATATAGGTTTTTCAATATCGGTTTTTCAATATCGGTTTTGCAATATCAGTTTTTCGATATAGGTTTTTCAATATCGGTTTTTCAATATCGGTTTTTCAATATCGGTTCTAATATCGGAATCAATATCGGCTTTTCAATATCGGTTTTTCAATATCAGTTTTTCGATATCAGTTTTTCAATATTTGTTTTTCAATATCGGTTTTTCAATATCGGTTCTAATATCGGTTTCAATATCGGTTTTTCAATATCGGTTTTTCAATATCGGTTTTTCAATATCAGTTTTTCAATATTTGTTCTCCAATATCGGTTTTTGAATATCGGTTCTAATATCGGATTCAGTATCGGTTTTGCAATATCAGTTTTTCGATATAGGTTTTTCAATATCGGTTTTTCAATATCAGTTTTTCGATATCAGTTTTTCAATATTTGTTTTTCAATATCGGTTTTTCAATATCGGTTCTAATATCGGAATCATTATCGGCTTTTCAATATCGGTTTTTCAATATCAGTTTTTCGATATCAGTTTTTCAATATTTGTTTTTCAATATCGGTTTTTCAATATCGGTTCTAATATCGGTTTCAATATCGGTTTTTCAATATCGGTTCTAATATCGGTTTCAATATCGGTTTTTCAATATCGGTTTTTCAATATCAGTTTTTCGATATCAGTTTTTCAATATTTGTTTTTCAATATCGGTTTTTCAATATCGGTTCTAATATCGGTTTCAATATCGGTTTTTCAATATCGGTTTTTCAATATCAGTTTTTCAATATCGGTTTTTGAATATCGGTTCAAATATCGGATTCAATATCGGTTTTTCAATATCGGTTTTGCAATATCAGTTTTTCGATATAGGTTTTTCAATATCGGTTTTTCAATATCGGTTTTGCAATATCAGTTTTTCGATATAGGTTTTTCAATATCGGTTTTTCAATATCAGTTTTTCGATATCAGTTCTTCAATATTTGTTCTCCAATATCGGTTTTTGAATATCGGTTCTAATATCGGATTCAATATCGGTTTTTCAATATCGGTTTTGCAATATCAGTTTTTCAATATCAGTTTTTCAATATCAGTTTTTCAATATCAGTTTTTCAATATCGGTTTTTGAATATCGGTTCTAATATCGGATTCAATATCGGTTTTTCAATATCGGTTTTGCAATATCGGTTTTTCAATATCAGTTTTTCGATATCAGTTTTTCAATATTTGTTTTTCAATATCGGTTTTTCAATATCGGTTCTAATATCGGTTTCAATATCGGTTTATCAATATCGGTTTTTCAATATCGGTTTTTCGATATCAGATTTTCAATATTTGTTTTTCAATATCGGTTTTTCAATATCGGTTCTAATATCGGTTTCAATATCGGTTTTTCAATATCGGTTCTTCAATATCGGTTTTTCAATATCGGTTTTTCAATATCAGTTTTTCAATATTTGTTCTCCAATATCGGTTTTTGAATATCGGTTCTAATATCGGATTCAGTATCGGTTTTTCAATATCAGTTTTTCAATATTTGTTCTCCAATATCGGTTTTTGAATATCGGTTCCAATATCGGATTCAATATCGGTTTTTCAATATCGGTTCTAATATCGGTTCTAATATCGGATTCAATATCGGTTTTTCAATATCGGTTTTTCAATATCAGTTTTTCGATATCAGTTTTTCAATATTTGTTCTCCAATATCGGTTTTTGAATATCGGTTCCAATATCGGATTCAATATCGGTTTTTCAATATCGGTTCTAATATCGGATTCAATATCGGTTTTTCAATATCGGTTTTTCAATATCGGGTTTTCAATATCAGTTTTTCGATATCAGTTTTTCAATATTTGTTTTTCAATATCGGTTTTTCAATATCGGTTCTAATATCGGATTCAATATCGGTTTTTCAATATCGGTTCGAATATCGGATTCAATATCGGTTTTGCAATATCAGTTTTTCGATATCAGTTTTTCAATATTTGTTTTTCAATATCGGTTTTTCAATATCGGTTCTAATATCGGTTTCAATATCGGTTTTTCAATATCGGTTTTTCAATATCAGTTTTTCGATATCAGTTTTTCAATATTTGTTCTCCAATATCGGTTTTTGAATATCGGTTCTAATATCGGTTCTAATATCGGATTCAATACCGGTTTTCAATATCGGTTTTTCAATATCAGTTTTTCGATATCAGTTTTTCAATATTTGTTCTCCAATATCGGTTTTTGAATATCGGTTCTAATATCGGTTTCAATATCGGTTTTTCAATATCGGTTTTTCAATATCAGTTTTTCAATATTTGTTCTCCAATATCGGTTTTTGAATATCGGTTCTAATATCGGATTCAATATCGGTTTTTCAATATCAGTTTTTCAATATTTGTTTTTCGATATCAGTTTTTCAATATTTGCTTTACAATATCAGTTTTTCAATATCGGTTCTAATATCGGATTCAATATCGGTTTTGCAATATCAGTTTTTCAATATCAGTTTTTCAATATCAGTTTTTCAATATCAGTTTTTCAATATCGGTTTTTGAATATTTGTTCTCCAATATCGGTTTTTGAATATCGGTTCTAATATCGGATTCAATATCGGTTTTTCAATATCGGTTTTGCAATATCAGTTTTTCGATATAGGTTTTTCAATATCGGTTTTTCAATATCGGTTTTGCAATATCAGTTTTTCGATATAGGTTTTTCAATATCGGTTTTTCAATATCGGTTTTTCAATATCAGTTTTTCGATATAGGTTTTTCAATATCGGTTTTTCAATATCGGTTCTAATATCGGTTTCAATATCAGTTTTTCAATATCGGTTTTTCAATATTTGTTTTCCAATATCGGTTTTTCAATATCGGTTCTAATATCGGATTCAATATCGGCTTTTCAATATCGGTTTTTCAATATCAGTTTTTCGATATCAGTTTTTCAATATTTGTTTTTCAATATCGGTTTTTCAATATCGGTTCTAATATCGGTTTCAATATCGGTTTATCAATATCGGTTTTTCAATATCGGTTTTTCGATATCAGTTTTTCAATATTTGTTCTCCAATATCGGTTTTTGAATATCGGTTCTAATATCGGATTCAGTATCGGTTTTTCAATATCAGTTTTTCAATATTTGTTCTCCAATATCGGTTTTTGAATATCGGTTCCAATATCGGATTCAATATCGGTTTTTCAATATCGGTTTTTCAATATCAGTTTTTCAATATTTGTTCTCCAATATCGGTTTTTGAATATCGGTTCTAATATCGGATTCAGTATCGGTTTTTCAATATTTGTTCTCCAATATCGGTTTTTGAATATCGGTTCCAATATCGGATTCAATATCGGTTTTTCAATATCGGTTCTAATATCGGTTCTAATATCGGATTCAATATCGGTTTTTCAATATCGGTTTTTCAATATCAGTTTTTCGATATCAGTTTTTCAATATTTGTTCTCCAATATCGGTTTTTGAATATCGGTTCCAATATCGGATTCAATATCGGTTTTTCAATATCGGTTCTAATATCGGATTCAATATCGGTTTTTCAATATCGGGTTTTCAATATCAGTTTTTCGATATCAGTTTTTCAATATTTGTTCTCTAATATCGGTTTTTGAATATCGGTTCTAATATCGGATTCAATATCGGGTTTTCAATATCGGTTTTTCAATATCAGTTTTTCGATATCAGTTTTTCAATATTTGTTTTTCAATATCGGTTTTTCAATATCGGTTCTAATATCGGATTCAATATCGGTTTTGCAATATCAGTTTTTCGATATCAGTTTTTCAATATTTGTTTTTCAATATCGGTTTTTCAATATCGGTTCTAATATCGGTTTCAATATCGGTTTTTCAATATCGGTTTTTCAATATCAGTTTTTCGATATCAGTTTTTCAATATTTGTTCTCCAATATCGGTTTTTGAATATCGGTTCTAATATCGGTTCTAATATCGGATTCAATACCGGTTTTTCAATATCGGTTTTTCAATATCAGTTTTTCGATATCAGTTTTTCAATATTTGTTCTCCAATATCGGTTTTTGAATATCGGTTCTAATATCGGTTTCAATATCGGTTTTTCAATATCGGTTTTTCAATATCAGTTTTTCAATATTTGTTCTCCAATATCGGTTTTTGAATATCGGTTCTAATATCGGATTCAATATCGGTTTTTCAATATCAGTTTTTCAATATTTGTTTTTCGATATCAGTTTTTCAATATTTGCTTTACAATATCAGTTTTTCAATATCGGTTCTAATATCGGATTCAATATCGGTTTTGCAATATCAGTTTTTCAATATCAGTTTTTCAATATCAGTTTTTCAATATCAGTTTTTCAATATCGGTTTTTGAATATTTGTTCTCCAATATCGGTTTTTGAATATCGGTTCTAATATCGGATTCAATATCGGTTTTTCAATATCGGTTTTGCAATATCAGTTTTTCGATATAGGTTTTTCAATATCGGTTTTTCAATATCGGTTTTGCAATATCAGTTTTTCGATATAGGTTTTTCAATATCGGTTTTTCAATATCGGTTTTGCAATATCAGTTTTTCGATATAGGTTTTTCAATATCGGTTTTTCAATATCGGTTCTAATATCGGTTTCAATATCAGTTTTTCAATATCGGTTTTTCAATATTTGTTTTCCAATATCGGTCTTTCAATATCGGTTCTAATATCGGATTCAATATCGGCTTTTCAATATCGGTTTTTCAATATCAGTTTTTCGATATCAGTTTTTCAATATTTGTTTTTCAATATCGGTTATTAAATATCGGTTCTAATATCGGTTTCAATATCGGTTTTTCAATATCGGTTTTTCAATATCGGTTTTTCGATATCAGTTTTTCAATATTTGTTTTTCAATATCGGTTTTTCAATATCGGTTCTAATATCGGTTTCAATATCGGTTTTTCAATATCGGTTTTTCAATATCGGTTTTTCAATATCGGTTTTTCAATATCAGTTTTTCAATATTTGTTCTCCAATATCGGTTTTTGAATATCGGTTCTAATATCGGATTCAGTATCGGTTTTTCAATATCAGTTTTTCAATATTTGTTCTCCAATATCGGTTTTTGAATATCGGTTCCAATATCGGATTCAATATCGGTTTTTCAATATCGGTTCTAATATCGGTTCTAATATCGGATTCAATATCGGTTTTTCAATATCGGTTTTTCAATATCAGTTTTTCGATATCAGTTTTTCAATATTTGTTCTCCAATATCGGTTTTTGAATATCGGTTCCAATATCGGATTCAATATCGGTTTTTCAATATCGGTTCTAATATCGGATTCCATATCGGTTTTTCAATATCGGTTTTTCAATATCGGGTTTTCAATATCAGTTTTTCGATATCAGTTTTTCAATATTTGTTCTCTAATATCGGTTTTTGAATATCGGTTCTAATATCGGATTCAATATCGGGTTTTCAATATCGGTTTTTCAATATCAGTTTTTCGATATCAGTTTTTCAATATTTGTTTTTCAATATCGGATTTTCAATATCGGTTCTAATATCGGATTCAATATCGGTTTTGCAATATCAGTTTTTCGATATCAGTTTTTCAATATTTGTTTTTCAATATCGGTTTTTCAATATCGGTTCTAATATCGGTTTCAATATCGGTTTTTCAATATCGGTTTTTCAATATCAGTTTTTCGATATCAGTTTTTCAATATTTGTTCTCCAATATCGGTTTTTGAATATCGGTTCTAATATCGGTTCTAATATCGGATTCAATACCGGTTTTTCAATATCGGTTTTTCAATATCAGTTTTTCGATATCAGTTTTTCAATATTTGTTCTCCAATATCGGTTTTTGAATATCGGTTCTAATATCGGTTTCAATATCGGTTTTTCAATATCGGTTTTTCAATATCAGTTTTTCAATATTTGTTCTCCAATATCGGTTTTTGAATATCGGTTCTAATATCGGATTCAATATCGGTTTTTCAATATCAGTTTTTCAATATTTGTTTGTCGATATCAGTTTTTCAATATTTGCTTTACAATATCAGTTTTTCAATATCGGTTCTAATATCGGATTCAATATCGGTTTTGCAATATCAGTTTTTCAATATCAGTTTTTCAATATCAGTTTTTCAATATCGGTTTTTCAATATCAGTTTTTCAATATTTGTTCTCCAATATCGGTTTTTGAATATCGGTTCTAATATCGGATTCAATATCGGTTTTTCAATATCAGTTTTTCAATATTTGTTTTTCGATATCAGTTTTTCAATATTTGCTTTACAATATCAGTTTTTCAATATCGGTTCTAATATCGGATTCAATATCGGTTTTGCAATATCAGTTTTTCAATATCAGTTTTTCAATATCAGTTTTTCAATATCAGTTTTTCAATATCAGTTTTTCAATATCGGTTTTTGAATATTTGTTCTCCAATATCGGTTTTTGAATATCGGTTCTAATATCGGATTCAATATCGGTTTTTCAATATCGGTTTTGCAATATCGGTTTTTGAATATTTGTTCTCCAATATCGGTTTTTGAATATCGGTTCTAATATCGGATTCAATATCGGTTTTTCAATATCGGTTTTTCAATATCAGTTTTTCAATATTTGTTTTTCGATATCAGTTTTTCAATATTTGCTTTACAATATCAGTTTTTCAATATCGGTTCTAATATCGGATTCAATATCGGTTTTGCAATATCAGTTTTTCAATATCAGTTTTTCAATATCAGTTTTTCAATATCAGTTTTTCAATATCGGTTTTTGAATATTTGTTCTCCAATATCGGTTTTTGAATATCGGTTCTAATATCGGATTCAATATCGGTTTTTCAATATCGGTTTTGCAATATCAGTTTTTCGATATAGGTTTTTCAATATCGGTTTTTCAATATCGGTTTTGCAATATCAGTTTTTCGATATAGGTTTTTCAATATCGGTTTTTCAATATCGGTTTTGCAATATCAGTTTTTCGATATAGGTTTTTCAATATCGGTTTTTCAATATCGGTTCTAATATCGGTTTCAATATCAGTTTTTCAATATCGGTTTTTCAATATTTGTTTTCCAATATCGGTCTTTCAATATCGGTTCTAATATCGGATTCAATATCGGCTTTTCAATATCGGTTTTTCAATATCAGTTTTTCGATATCAGTTTTTCAATATTTGTTTTTCAATATCGGTTATTAAATATCGGTTCTAATATCGGTTTCAATATCGGTTTTTCAATATCGGTTTTTCAATATCGGTTTTTCGATATCAGTTTTTCAATATTTGTTTTTCAATATCGGTTTTTCAATATCGGTTCTAATATCGGTTTCAATATCGGTTTTTCAATATCGGTTTTTCAATATCGGTTTTTCAATATCGGTTTTTCAATATCAGTTTTTCAATATTTGTTCTCCAATATCGGTTTTTGAATATCGGTTCTAATATCGGATTCAGTATCGGTTTTTCAATATCAGTTTTTCAATATTTGTTCTCCAATATCGGTTTTTGAATATCGGTTCCAATATCGGATTCAATATCGGTTTTTCAATATCGGTTCTAATATCGGTTCTAATATCGGATTCAATATCGGTTTTTCAATATCGGTTTTTCAATATCAGTTTTTCGATATCAGTTTTTCAATATTTGTTCTCCAATATCGGTTTTTGAATATCGGTTCCAATATCGGATTCAATATCGGTTTTTCAATATCGGTTCTAATATCGGATTCCATATCGGTTTTTCAATATCGGTTTTTCAATATCGGGTTTTCAATATCAGTTTTTCGATATCAGTTTTTCAATATTTGTTCTCTAATATCGGTTTTTGAATATCGGTTCTAATATCGGATTCAATATCGGGTTTTCAATATCGGTTTTTCAATATCAGTTTTTCGATATCAGTTTTTCAATATTTGTTTTTCAATATCGGATTTTCAATATCGGTTCTAATATCGGATTCAATATCGGTTTTGCAATATCAGTTTTTCGATATCAGTTTTTCAATATTTGTTTTTCAATATCGGTTTTTCAATATCGGTTCTAATATCGGTTTCAATATCGGTTTTTCAATATCGGTTTTTCAATATCAGTTTTTCGATATCAGTTTTTCAATATTTGTTCTCCAATATCGGTTTTTGAATATCGGTTCTAATATCGGTTCTAATATCGGATTCAATACCGGTTTTTCAATATCGGTTTTTCAATATCAGTTTTTCGATATCAGTTTTTCAATATTTGTTCTCCAATATCGGTTTTTGAATATCGGTTCTAATATCGGTTTCAATATCGGTTTTTCAATATCGGTTTTTCAATATCAGTTTTTCAATATTTGTTCTCCAATATCGGTTTTTGAATATCGGTTCTAATATCGGATTCAATATCGGTTTTTCAATATCAGTTTTTCAATATTTGTTTGTCGATATCAGTTTTTCAATATTTGCTTTACAATATCAGTTTTTCAATATCGGTTCTAATATCGGATTCAATATCGGTTTTGCAATATCAGTTTTTCAATATCAGTTTTTCAATATCAGTTTTTCAATATCGGTTTTTCAATATCAGTTTTTCAATATTTGTTCTCCAATATCGGTTTTTGAATATCGGTTCTAATATCGGATTCAATATCGGTTTTTCAATATCAGTTTTTCAATATTTGTTTTTCGATATCAGTTTTTCAATATTTGCTTTACAATATCAGTTTTTCAATATCGGTTCTAATATCGGATTCAATATCGGTTTTGCAATATCAGTTTTTCAATATCAGTTTTTCAATATCAGTTTTTCAATATCAGTTTTTCAATATCAGTTTTTCAATATCGGTTTTTGAATATTTGTTCTCCAATATCGGTTTTTGAATATCGGTTCTAATATCGGATTCAATATCGGTTTTTCAATATCGGTTTTGCAATATCAGTTTTTCGATATAGGTTTTTCAATATCGGTTTTTCAATATCGGTTTTGCAATATCAGTTTTTCGATATAGGTTTTTCAATATCGGTTTTTCAATATCGGTTCTAATATCGGTTCTAATATCGGATTCAATATCGGTTTTTCAATATCGGTTTTTCAATATCAGTTTTTCGATATCAGTTTTTCAATATTTGTTCTCCAATATCGGTTCCAATATCGGATTCAATATCGGTTTTTCAATATCGGTTCTAATATCGGATTCAATATCGGTTTTTCAATATCGGTTTTTCAATATCGGGTTTTCAATATCAGTTTTTCGATATCAGTTTTTCAATATTTGTTCTCTAATATCGGTTTTTGAATATCGGTTCTAATATCGGTTTCAATATCGGTTCTAATATCGGTTTCAATATCGGTTTTTCAATATCGGTTTTTCAATATCAGTTTTTCGATATCAGTTTTTCAATATTTGTTCTCCAATATCGGTTTTTGAATATCGGTTCTAATATCGGTTCTAATATCGGATTCAATACCGGTTTTTCAATATCGGTTTTTCAATATCAGTTTTTCGATATCAGTTTTTCAATATTTGTTCTCCAATATCGGTTTTTGAATATCGGTTCTAATATCGGTTTCAATATCGGTTTTTCAATATCGGTTTTTCAATATCAGTTTTTCAATATTTGTTTTTCGATATCAGTTTTTCAATATTTGCTTTACAATATCAGTTTTTCAATATCGGTTCTAATATCGGATTCAATATCGGTTTTGCAATATCAGTTTTTCAATATCAGTTTTTCAATATCAGTTTTTCAATATCAGTTTTTCAATATCGGTTTTTGAATATTTGTTCTCCAATATCGGTTTTTGAATATCGGTTCTAATATCGGATTCAATATCGGTTTTTCAATATCGGTTTTGCAATATCAGTTTTTCGATATAGGTTTTTCAATATCGGTTTTTCAATATCGGTTTTGCAATATCAGTTTTTCGATATAGGTTTTTCAATATCGGTTTTTCAATATCGGTTTTGCAATATCAGTTTTTCGATATAGGTTTTCCAATATCGGTTTTTCAATATCGGTTCTAATATCGGTTTCAATATCAGTTTTTCAATATCGGTTTTTCAATATTTGTTTTCCAATATCGGCTTTTCAATATCGGTTCTAATATCGGATTCAATATCGGCTTTTCAATATCGGTTTTTCAATATCAGTTTTTCGATATCAGTTTTTCAATATTTGTTTTTCAATATCGGTTTTTCAATATCGGTTCTAATATCGGTTTCAATATCGGTTATTCAATATCAGTTTTTCGATATCAGTTTTTCAAGATTTGTTCTCCAATATCGGTTTTTGAATATCGGTTCTAATATCGGATTCAATATCAGTTTTTCAATATCGGTTCTAATATCGGATTCAATACCGGTTTTTCAATATCGGTTCTAATATCGGATTCAATACCGGTTTTTCAATATCGGTTCTAATATCGGATTCAATACCGGTTTTTCAATATCGGTTTTTCGATATCAGTTTTTCAATATTTGCTTTACAATATCGGTTTTTCAATATCGGTTCTAATATCGGTTTCAATATCGGTTTTTCAATATCAGTTTTTCGATATAGGTTTTTCAATATCGGTTTTTCAATATCGGTTTTTCAATATCGGTTCTAATATCGGTTTCAATATCGGTTATTCAATATCAGTTTTTCGATATCAGTTTTTCAAGATTTGTTCTCCAATATCGGTTTTTGAATATCGGTTCTAATATCGGATTCAATATCAGTTTTTCAATATTTGTTCTCCAATATCGGTTCCAATATCGGATTCAATATCGGTTTTTCAATATCGGTTCTAATATCGGATTCAATATCGGTTTTTCAATATCGGTTTTTCAATATCGGGTTTTCAATATCAGTTTTTCGATATCAGTTTTTCAATATTTGTTCTCTAATATCGGTTTTTGAATATCGGTTCTAATATCGGATTCAATATCGGGTTTTCAATATCGGTTTTTCAATATCAGTTTTTCGATATCAGTTTTTCAATATTTGTTTTTCAATATCGGTTTTTCAATATCGGTTCTAATATCGGATTCAATATCGGTTTTGCAATATCAGTTTTTCGATATCAGTTTTTCAATATTTGTTTTTCAATATCGGTTTTTCAATATCGGTTTTTGAATATTTGTTCTCCAATATCGGTTTTTGAATATCGGTTCTAATATCGGATTCAATATCGGTTTTTCAATATCGGTTTTGCAATATCAGTTTTTCGATATAGGTTTTTCAATATCGGTTTTTCAATATCGGTTTTGCAATATCAGTTTTTCGATATAGGTTTTTCAATATCGGTTTTTCAATATCGGTTTTGCAATATCAGTTTTTCGATATAGGTTTTTCAATATCGGTTTTTCAATATCGGTTCTAATATCGGTTTCAATATCAGTTTTTCAATATCGGTTTTTCAATATTTGTTTTCCAATATCGGCTTTTCAATATCGGTTCTAATATCAGATTCAACATCGGCTTTTCAATATCGGTTTTTCAATATCAGTTTTTCGATATCAGTTTTTCAATATTTGTTTTTCAATATCGGCTTTTCAATATCGGTTCTAATATCGGTTTCAATATCGGTTATTCAATATCAGTTTTTCGATATCAGTTTTTCAAGATTTGTTCTCCAATATCGGTTTTTGAATATCGGTTCTAATATCGGATTCAATATCAGTTTTTCAATATCGGTTCTAATATCGGATTCAATACCGGTTTTTCAATATCGGTTCTAATATCGGATTCAATACCGGTTTTTCAATATCGGTTTTTCGATATCAGTTTTTCAATATTTGCTTTACAATATCGGTTTATCAATATCGGTTCTAATATCGGTTTCAATATCGGTTTTTCAATATCAGTTTTTCGATATAGGTTTTTCAATATCGGTTTTTCAATATCGGTTTTTCAATATCAGTTTTTCAATATTTGGTTTTCAATATCGGTTTTTGATTATCGGTTCTAATATCGGTTCAATATCGGTTTTTCAATATCAGTTTTTCAATATTTGTTCTCCAATATCGGTTTTTGAATATCGGTTCTAATATCGGATTCAGTATCGGTTTTTCAATATCAGTTTTCAATATTTGTTCTCCAATATCGGTTTTTGAATATCGGTTCCAATATCGGATTCAATATCGGTTTTTCAATATCGGTTCTAATATCGGTTCTAATATCGGATTCAATATCGGTTTTTCAATATCGGTTTTTCAATATCAGTTTTTCGATATCAGTTTTTCAATATTTGTTCTCCAATATCGGTTTTTGAATATCGGTTCCAATATCGGATTCAATATCGGTTTTTCAATATCGGTTCTAATATCGGATTCAATATCGGTTTTTCAATATCGGTTTTTCAATATCGGGTTTTCAATATCAGTTTTTCGATATCAGTTTTTCAATATTTGTTCTCTAATATCGGTTTTTGAATATCGGTTCTAATATCGGATTCAATATCGGGTTTTCAATATCGGTTTTTCAATATCAGTTTTTCGATATCAGTTTTTCAATATTTGTTTTTCAATATCGGTTTTTCAATATCGGTTCTAATATCGGATTCAATATCGGTTTTGCAATATCAGTTTTTCGATATCAGTTTTTCAATATTTGTTCTCCAATATCGGTTTTTGAATATCGGTTCTAATATCGGATTCAATATCGGTTTTTCAATATCAGTTTTTCTATATTTGTTTTTCGATATCAGTTTTTCAATATTTGCTTTACAATATCAGTTTTTCAATATCGGTTCTAATATCGGATTCAATATCGGTTTTGCAATATCAGTTTTTCAATATCAGTTTTTCAATATCTGTTTTTCAATATCGGTTTTTCAATATCGGTTTTTGAATATTTGTTCTCCAATATCGGATTCAATATCGGTTTTTCAATATCGGTTTTGCAATATCAGTTTTTCGATATAGGTTTTTCAATATCGGTTTTTCAATATCGGTTTTGCAATATCGGTTTTTCAATATCGGTTTTTCAATATCGGTTTTTCAATATCAGTTTTTCAATATTTGTTCTCCAATATCGGTTTTTGAATATCGGTTCTAATATCGGATTCAGTATCGGTTTTTCAATATCAGTTTTTCAATATTTGTTCTCTAATATCGGTTTTTGAATATCGGTTCTAATATCGGATTCAATATCGGGTTTTCAATATCGGTTTTTCAATATCAGTTTTTCGATATCAGTTTTTCAATATTTGTTTTTCAATATCGGTTTTTCAATATCGGTTCTAATATCGGATTCAATATCGGTTTTGCAATATCAGTTTTTCGATATCAGTTTTTCAATATTTGTTTTTCAATATCGGTTTTTCAATATCGGTTCTAATATCGGTTTCAGTATCGGTTTTTCAATATCGGTTTTTCAATATCAGTTTTTCGATATCAGTTTTTCAATATTTGTTCTCCAATATCGGTTTTTGAATATCGGTTCTAATATCGGATTCAATATCGGTTTTTCAATATCGTTTTTGCAATATTTGTTTTTCAATATCGGTTTTTCAATATCGGTTCTAATATCGGTTTCAATATCGGTATTTCAATATCGGTTTTTCAATATCAGTTTTTCAATATTTGTTCTCCAATATCGGTTTTTGAATATCGGTTCTAATATCGGATTCAATATCGGTTTTTCAATATCAGTTTTTCAGTATTTGTTCTCCAATATCGGTTTTTGAATATCGGTTCTAATATCGGTTTCAATATCGGTTTTTCAATATCGGTTTTTCAATATTTGTTCTCCAATATCGGTTTTTGAATATCGGTTCCAATATCGGATTCAATATCGGTTTTTCAATATCGGTTCTAATATCGGATTCAATATCGGTTATTCAATATCAGTTTTTCGATATCAGTTTTTCAAGATTTGTTCTCCAATATCGGTTTTTGAATATCGGTTCTAATATCGGATTCAATATCAGTTTTTCAATATCGGTTCTAATATCGGATTCAATACCGGTTTTTCAATATCGGTTCTAATATCGGATTCAATACCGGTTTTTCAATATCGGTTCTAATATCGGATTCAATACCGGTTTTTCAATATCGGTTCTAATATCGGATTCAATACCGGTTTTTCAATATCGGTTTTTCGATATCAGTTTTTCAATATTTGCTTTACAATATCGGTTTTTCAATATCGGTTCTAATATCGGTTTCAATATCGGTTTTTCAATATCAGTTTTTCGATATAGGTTTTTCAATATCGGTTTTTCAATATCGGTTTTTCAATATCGGTTCTAATATCGGTTTCAATATCGGTTATTCAATATCAGTTTTTCGATATCAGTTTTTCAAGATTTGTTCTCCAATATCGGTTTTTGAATATCGGTTCTAATATCGGATTCAATATCAGTTTTTCAATATTTGTTCTCCAATATCGGTTCCAATATCGGATTCAATATCGGTTTTTCAATATCGGTTCTAATATCGGATTCAATATCGGTTTTTCAATATCGGTTTTTCAATATCGGGTTTTCAATATCAGTTTTTCGATATCAGTTTTTCAATATTTGTTCTCTAATATCGGTTTTTGAATATCGGTTCTAATATCGGATTCAATATCGGGTTTTCAATATCGGTTTTTCAATATCAGTTTTTCGATATCAGTTTTTCAATATTTGTTTTTCAATATCGGTTTTTCAATATCGGTTCTAATATCGGATTCAATATCGGTTTTGCAATATCAGTTTTTCGATATCAGTTTTTCAATATTTGTTTTTCAATATCGGTTTTTCAATATCGGTTTTTGAATATTTGTTCTCCAATATCGGTTTTTGAATATCGGTTCTAATATCGGATTCAATATCGGTTTTTCAATATCGGTTTTGCAATATCAGTTTTTCGATATAGGTTTTTCAATATCGGTTTTTCAATATCGGTTTTGCAATATCAGTTTTTCGATATAGGTTTTTCAATATCGGTTTTTCAATATCGGTTTTGCAATATCAGTTTTTCGATATAGGTTTTTCAATATCGGTTTTTCAATATCGGTTCTAATATCGGTTTCAATATCAGTTTTTCAATATCGGTTTTTCAATATTTGTTTTCCAATATCGGCTTTTCAATATCGGTTCTAATATCAGATTCAACATCGGCTTTTCAATATCGGTTTTTCAATATCAGTTTTTCGATATCAGTTTTTCAATATTTGTTTTTCAATATCGGCTTTTCAATATCGGTTCTAATATCGGTTTCAATATCGGTTATTCAATATCAGTTTTTCGATATCAGTTTTTCAAGATTTGTTCTCCAATATCGGTTTTTGAATATCGGTTCTAATATCGGATTCAATATCAGTTTTTCAATATCGGTTCTAATATCGGATTCAATACCGGTTTTTCAATATCGGTTCTAATATCGGATTCAATACCGGTTTTTCAATATCGGTTTTTCGATATCAGTTTTTCAATATTTGCTTTACAATATCGGTTTATCAATATCGGTTCTAATATCGGTTTCAATATCGGTTTTTCAATATCAGTTTTTCGATATAGGTTTTTCAATATCGGTTTTTCAATATCGGTTTTTCAATATCAGTTTTTCAATATTTGGTTTTCAATATCGGTTTTTGATTATCGGTTCTAATATCGGTTCAATATCGGTTTTTCAATATCAGTTTTTCAATATTTGTTCTCCAATATCGGTTTTTGAATATCGGTTCTAATATCGGATTCAGTATCGGTTTTTCAATATCAGTTTTCAATATTTGTTCTCCAATATCGGTTTTTGAATATCGGTTCCAATATCGGATTCAATATCGGTTTTTCAATATCGGTTCTAATATCGGTTCTAATATCGGATTCAATATCGGTTTTTCAATATCGGTTTTTCAATATCAGTTTTTCGATATCAGTTTTTCAATATTTGTTCTCCAATATCGGTTTTTGAATATCGGTTCCAATATCGGATTCAATATCGGTTTTTCAATATCGGTTCTAATATCGGATTCAATATCGGTTTTTCAATATCGGTTTTTCAATATCGGGTTTTCAATATCAGTTTTTCGATATCAGTTTTTCAATATTTGTTCTCTAATATCGGTTTTTGAATATCGGTTCTAATATCGGATTCAATATCGGGTTTTCAATATCGGTTTTTCAATATCAGTTTTTCGATATCAGTTTTTCAATATTTGTTTTTCAATATCGGTTTTTCAATATCGGTTCTAATATCGGATTCAATATCGGTTTTGCAATATCAGTTTTTCGATATCAGTTTTTCAATATTTGTTCTCCAATATCGGTTTTTGAATATCGGTTCTAATATCGGATTCAATATCGGTTTTTCAATATCAGTTTTTCAATATTTGTTTTTCGATATCAGTTTTTCAATATTTGCTTTACAATATCAGTTTTTCAATATCGGTTCTAATATCGGATTCAATATCGGTTTTGCAATATCAGTTTTTCAATATCAGTTTTTCAATATCTGTTTTTCAATATCGGTTTTTCAATATCGGTTTTTGAATATTTGTTCTCCAATATCGGTTTTTGAATATCGGTTCTAATATCGGATTCAATATCGGTTTTTCAATATCGGATTTGCAATATCAGTTTTTCGATATAGGTTTTTCAATATCGGTTTTTCAATATCGGTTTTGCAATATCAGTTTTTCGATATAGGTTTTTCAATATCGGTTTTTCAATATCGGTTTTGCAATATCGGTTTTTCAATATCGGTTTTTCAATATCGGTTTTTCAATATCAGTTTTTCAATATTTGTTCTCCAATATCGGTTTTTGAATATCGGTTCTAATATCGGATTCAGTATCGGTTTTTCAATATCAGTTTTTCAATATTTGTTCTCTAATATCGGTTTTTGAATATCGGTTCTAATATCGGATTCAATATCGGGTTTTCAATATCGGTTTTTCAATATCAGTTTTTCGATATCAGTTTTTCAATATTTGTTTTTCAATATCGGTTTTTCAATATCGGTTCTAATATCGGATTCAATATCGGTTTTGCAATATCAGTTTTTCGATATCAGTTTTTCAATATTTGTTTTTCAATATCGGTTTTTCAATATCGGTTCTAATATCGGTTTCAGTATCGGTTTTTCAATATCGGTTTTTCAATATCAGTTTTTCGATATCAGTTTTTCAATATTTGTTCTCCAATATCGGTTTTTGAATATCGGTTCTAATATCGGATTCAATATCGGTTTTTCAATATCGTTTTTGCAATATTTGTTTTTCAATATCGGTTTTTCAATATCGGTTCTAATATCGGTTTCAATATCGGTTTTTCAATATCGGTTTTTCAATATCAGTTTTTCAATATTTGTTCTCCAATATCGGTTTTTGAATATCGGTTCTAATATCGGATTCAATATCGGTTTTTCAATATCAGTTTTTCAGTATTTGTTCTCCAATATCGGTTTTTGAATATCGGTTCTAATATCGGTTTCAATATCGGTTTTTCAATATCGGTTTTTCAATATTTGTTCTCCAATATCGGTTTTTGAATATCGGTTCCAATATCGGATTCAATATCGGTTTTTCAATATCGGTTCTAATATCGGATTCAATATCGGTTTTTCAATATCAGTTTTTCGATATCAGTTTTTCAATATTTGTTCTCCAATATCGGTTTTTGAATATCGGTTCTAATATCGGTTTCAATATCGGTTTTTCAATATCGGTTTTTCAATATCAGTTTTTCAATATTTGTTCTCCAATATCGGTTTTTGAATATCGGTTCTAATATCGGATTCAATATCGGTTTTTCAATATCAGTTTTTCAATATTTGTTTTTCGATATCAGTTTTTCAATATTTGCTCTACAATATCAGTTTTTCAATATCGGTTTTTCAATATCAGTTTTTCAATATCAGTTTTTCAATATCGGTTTTTGAATATTTGTTCTCCAATATCGGTTTTTGAATATCGGTTCTAATATCGGATTCAATATCGGTTTTTCAATATCGGTTTTGCAATATCAGTTTTTCGATATAGGTTTTTCAATATCGGTTTTTCAATATCGGTTTTGCAATATCAGATTTTCGATATAGGTTTTTCAATATCGGTTTTTCAATATCGGTTCTAATATCGGATTCAATATCGGTTTTGCAATATCAGTTTTTCGATATCAGTTTTTCAATATTTGTTTTTCAATATCGGTTTTTCAATATCGGTTCTAATATCGGTTTCAGTATCGGTTTTTCAATATCGGTTTTTCAATATCAGTTTTTCGATATCAGTTTTTCAATATTTGTTCTCCAATATCGGTTTTTGAATATCGGTTCTAATATCGGATTCAATATCGGTTTTTCAATATCGTTTTTGCAATATTTGTTTTTCAATATCGGTTTTTCAATATCGGTTCTAATATCGGTTTCAATATCGGTTTTTCAATATCGGTTTTTCAATATCAGTTTTTCAATATTTGTTCTCCAATATCGGTTTTTGAATATCGGTTCTAATATCGGATTCAATATCGGTTTTTCAATATCAGTTTTTCAGTATTTGTTCTCCAATATCGGTTTTTGAATATCGGTTCTAATATCGGTTTCAATATCGGTTTTTCAATATCGGTTTTTCAATATTTGTTCTCCAATATCGGTTTTTGAATATCGGTTCCAATATCGGATTCAATATCGGTTTTTCAATATCGGTTCTAATATCGGATTCAATATCGGTTTTTCAATATCAGTTTTTCGATATCAGTTTTTCAATATTTGTTCTCCAATATCGGTTTTTGAATATCGGTTCTAATATCGGTTTCAATATCGGTTTTTCAATATCGGTTTTTCAATATCAGTTTTTCAATATTTGTTCTCCAATATCGGTTTTTGAATATCGGTTCTAATATCGGATTCAATATCGGTTTTTCAATATCAGTTTTTCAATATTTGTTTTTCGATATCAGTTTTTCAATATTTGCTTTACAATATCAGTTTTTCAATATCGGTTTTTCAATATCAGTTTTTCAATATCAGTTTTTCAATATCGGTTTTTGAATATTTGTTCTCCAATATCGGTTTTTGAATATCGGTTCTAATATCGGATTCAATATCGGTTTTTCAATATCGGTTTTGCAATATCAGTTTTTCGATATAGGTTTTTCAATATCGGTTTTTCAATATCGGTTTTGCAATATCAGATTTTCGATATAGGTTTTTCAATATCGGTTTTTCAATATCGGTTTTGCAATATCAGTTTTTCGATATAGGTTTTTCAATATCGGTTTTTCAATATCGGTTCTAATATCGGTTTCAATATCAGTTTTTCAATATCGGTTTTTCAATATTTGTTTTTCAATATCGGTTTTTCAATATCGGTTCTAATATCGGTTTCAATATCGGTTTTTCAATATCGGGTTTTCAATATCGGTTTTTCGATATCAGTTTTTCAATATTTGTTTTTCAATATCGGTTTTTCAATATCGGTTCTAATATCGGTTTCAATATCGGTTTTTCAATATCGGTTTTTCAATATCGGTTTTTCAATATCAGTTTTTCAATATTTGTTCTCCAATATCGGTTTTTGAATATCGGTTCTAATATCGGATTCAGTATCGGTTTTTCAATATCAGTTTTTCAATATTTGTTCTCCAATATCGGTTTTTGAATATCGGTTCCAATATCGGATTCAATATCGGTTTTTGAATATCGGTTCCAATATCGGATTCAATATCGGTTTTTCAATATCGGTTCTAATATCGGTTCTAATATCGGATTCAATATCGGTTTTTCAATATCAGTTTTTCGATATCAGTTTTTCAATATTTGTTCTCCAATATCGGTTTTTGAATATCGGTTCCAATATCGGATTCAATATCGGTTTTTCAATATCGGTTCTAATATCGGATTCAATATCGGTTTTTCAATATCGGTTTTTCAATATCGGGTTTTCAATATCAGTTTTTCGATATCAGTTTTTCAATATTTGTTTTCTAATATCGGTTTTTGAATATTGGTTCTAATATCGGATTCAATATCGGGTTTTCAATATCGGTTTTTCAATATCAGTTTTTCGATATCAGTTTTTCAATATTTGTTTTTCAATATCGGTTTTTCAATATCGGTTCTAATATCGGATTCAATATCGGTTTTGCAATATCAGTTTTTCGATATCAGTTTTTCAATATTTGTTTTTCAATATCGGTTTTTCAATATCGGTTCTAATATCGGTTTCAATATCGGTTTTTCAATATCGGTTTTTCAATATCAGTTTTTCGATATCAGTTTTTCAATATTTGTTCTCCAATATCGGTTTTTGAATATCGGTTCTAATATCGGTTCTAATATCGGATTCAATACCGGTTTTTCAATATCGGTTTTTCAATATCAGTTTTTCGATATCAGTTTTTCAATATTTGTTCTCCAATATCGGTTTTTGAATATCGGTTCTAATATCGGTTTCAATATCGGTTTTTCAATATCGGTTTTTCAATATCAGTTTTTCAATATTTGTTCTCCAATATCGGTTTTTGAATATCGGTTCTAATATCGGATTCAATATCGGTTTTTCAATATCAGTTTTTCAATATTTGTTTTTCGATATCAGTTTTTCAATATTTGCTTTACAATATCAGTTTTTCAATATCGGTTCTAATATCGGATTCAATATCGGTTTTGCAATATCAGTTTTTCAATATCAGTTTTTCAATATCAGTTTTTCAATATCAGTTTTTCAATATCGGTTTTTGAATATTTGTTCTCCAATATCGGTTTTTGAATATCGGTTCTAATATCGGATTCAATATCGGTTTTTCAATATCGGTTTTGCAATATCAGTTTTTCGATATAGGTTTTTCAATATCGGTTTTTCAATATCGGTTCTAATATCGGTTTCAATATCAGTTTTTCAATATCGGTTTTTCAATATTTGTTTTCCAATATCGGTTATTCAATATCGGTTCTAATATCGGATTCAATATCGGCTTTTCAATATCGGTTTTTCAATATCAGTTTTTCGATATCAGTTTTTCAATATTTGTTTTTCAATATCGGCTTTTCAATATCGGTTCTAATATCGGTTTCAATATCGGTTATTCAATATCAGTTTTTCGATATCAGTTTTTCAAGATTTGTTCTCCAATATCGGTTTTTGAATATCGGTTCTAATATCGGATTCAATATCAGTTTTTCAATATCGGTTCTAATATCGGATTCAATACCGGTTTTTCAATATCGGTTCTAATATCGGATTCAATACCGGTTTTTCAATATCGGATTTGCAATATCAGTTTTTCGATATAGGTTTTTCAATATCGGTTTTTCAATATCGGTTTTGCAATATCAGTTTTTCGATATAGGTTTTTCAATATCGGTTTTTCAATATCGGTTTTGCAATATCGGTTTTTCAATATCGGTTTTTCAATATCGGTTTTTCAATATCAGTTTTTCAATATTTGTTCTCCAATATCGGTTTTTGAATATCGGTTCTAATATCGGATTCAGTATCGGTTTTTCAATATCAGTTTTTCAATATTTGTTCTCTAATATCGGTTTTTGAATATCGGTTCTAATATCGGATTCAATATCGGGTTTTCAATATCGGTTTTTCAATATCAGTTTTTCGATATCAGTTTTTCAATATTTGTTTTTCAATATCGGTTTTTCAATATCGGTTCTAATATCGGATTCAATATCGGTTTTGCAATATCAGTTTTTCGATATCAGTTTTTCAATATTTGTTTTTCAATATCGGTTTTTCAATATCGGTTCTAATATCGGTTTCAGTATCGGTTTTTCAATATCGGTTTTTCAATATCAGTTTTTCGATATCAGTTTTTCAATATTTGTTCTCCAATATCGGTTTTTGAATATCGGTTCTAATATCGGATTCAATATCGGTTTTTCAATATCGTTTTTGCAATATTTGTTTTTCAATATCGGTTTTTCAATATCGGTTCTAATATCGGTTTCAATATCGGTTTTTCAATATCGGTTTTTCAATATCAGTTTTTCAATATTTGTTCTCCAATATCGGTTTTTGAATATCGGTTCTAATATCGGATTCAATATCGGTTTTTCAATATCAGTTTTTCAGTATTTGTTCTCCAATATCGGTTTTTGAATATCGGTTCTAATATCGGTTTCAATATCGGTTTTTCAATATCGGTTTTTCAATATTTGTTCTCCAATATCGGTTTTTGAATATCGGTTCCAATATCGGATTCAATATCGGTTTTTCAATATCGGTTCTAATATCGGATTCAATATCGGTTTTTCAATATCAGTTTTTCGATATCAGTTTTTCAATATTTGTTCTCCAATATCGGTTTTTGAATATCGGTTCTAATATCGGTTTCAATATCGGTTTTTCAATATCGGTTTTTCAATATCAGTTTTTCAATATTTGTTCTCCAATATCGGTTTTTGAATATCGGTTCTAATATCGGATTCAATATCGGTTTTTCAATATCAGTTTTTCAATATTTGTTTTTCGATATCAGTTTTTCAATATTTGCTTTACAATATCAGTTTTTCAATATCGGTTTTTCAATATCAGTTTTTCAATATCAGTTTTTCAATATCGGTTTTTGAATATTTGTTCTCCAATATCGGTTTTTGAATATCGGTTCTAATATCGGATTCAATATCGGTTTTTCAATATCGGTTTTGCAATATCAGTTTTTCGATATAGGTTTTTCAATATCGGTTTTTCAATATCGGTTTTGCAATATCAGATTTTCGATATAGGTTTTTCAATATCGGTTTTTCAATATCGGTTTTGCAATATCAGTTTTTCGATATAGGTTTTTCAATATCGGTTTTTCAATATCGGTTCTAATATCGGTTTCAATATCAGTTTTTCAATATCGGTTTTTCAATATTTGTTTTTCAATATCGGTTTTTCAATATCGGTTCTAATATCGGTTTCAATATCGGTTTTTCAATATCGGGTTTTCAATATCGGTTTTTCGATATCAGTTTTTCAATATTTGTTTTTCAATATCGGTTTTTCAATATCGGTTCTAATATCGGTTTCAATATCGGTTTTTCAATATCGGTTTTTCAATATCGGTTTTTCAATATCAGTTTTTCAATATTTGTTCTCCAATATCGGTTTTTGAATATCGGTTCTAATATCGGATTCAGTATCGGTTTTTCAATATCAGTTTTTCAATATTTGTTCTCCAATATCGGTTTTTGAATATCGGTTCCAATATCGGATTCAATATCGGTTTTTCAATATCGGTTCTAATATCGGTTCTAATATCGGATTCAATATCGGTTTTTCAATATCAGTTTTTCGATATCAGTTTTTCAATATTTGTTCTCCAATATCGGTTTTTGAATATCGGTTCCAATATCGGATTCAATATCGGTTTTTCAATATCGGTTCTAATATCGGATTCAATATCGGTTTTTCAATATCGGTTTTTCAATATCGGGTTTTCAATATCAGTTTTTCGATATCAGTTTTTCAATATTTGTTCTCCAATATCGGTTTTTGAATATCGGTTCTAATATCGGTTCTAATATCGGATTCAATACCGGTTTTTCAATATCGGTTTTTCAATATCAGTTTTTCGATATCAGTTTTTCAATATTTGTTCTCCAATATCGGTTTTTGAATATCGGTTCTAATATCGGTTTCAATATCGGTTTTTCAATATCGGTTTTTCAATATCAGTTTTTCAATATTTGTTCTCCAATATCGGTTTTTGAATATCGGTTCTAATATCGGATTCAATATCGGTTTTTCAATATCAGTTTTTCAATATTTGTTTTTCGATATCAGTTTTTCAATATTTGCTTTACAATATCAGTTTTTCAATATCGGTTCTAATATCGGATTCAATATCGGTTTTGCAATATCAGTTTTTCAATATTAGTTTTTCAATATCAGTTTATCAATATCAGTTTTTCAATATCGGTTTTTGAATATTTGTTCTCCAATATCGGTTTTTGAATATCGGTTCTAATATCGGATTCAATATCGGTTTTTCAATATCGGTTTTGCAATATCAGTTTTTCGATATAGGTTTTTCAATATCGGTTTTTCAATATCGGTTCTAATATCGGTTTCAATATCAGTTTTTCAATATCGGTTTTTCAATATTTGTTTTCCAATATCGGTTATTCAATATCGGTTCTAATATCGGATTCAATATCGGCTTTTCAATATCGGTTTTTCAATATCAGTTTTTCGATATCAGTTTTTCAATATTTGTTTTTCAATATCGGCTTTTCAATATCGGTTCTAATATCGGTTTCAATATCGGTTATTCAATATCAGTTTTTCGATATCAGTTTTTCAAGATTTGTTCTCCAATATCGGTTTTTGAATATCGGTTCTAATATCGGATTCAATATCAGTTTTTCAATATCGGTTCTAATATCGGATTCAATACCGGTTTTTCAATACCGGTTCTAATATCGGATTCAATACCGGTTTTTCAATATCGGTTTTTCAATATCAGTTTTTCGATATCAGTTTTTCAATATTTGTTCTCCAATATCGGTTTTTGAATATCGGTTCTAATATCGGATTCAATATCGGTTTTTCAATATCGTTTTTGCAATATCAGTTTTTCGATATAGGTTTTTCAATATCGGTTTTTCAATATCGGTTTTTCAATATCGGTTCTAATATCGGATTCAATATCGGTTTTTCAATATCGGTTCTAATATCGGATTCAATATCGGTTTTTCAATATCGGTTATTCAATATCAGTTTTTCAATATTTGTTCTCCAATATCGGATTCAATATCGGTTTTTCAATATCGGTTTTTCAATATCGGTTCTAATATCGGATTCAATATCGGTTTTTCAATATCGGGTTTTCAATATCAGTTTTTCGATATCAGTTTTTCAATATTTGCTTTACAATATCGGTTTTTCAATTTCGGTTCTAATATCGGTTTCAATATCGGTTTTTCAATATCAGTTTTTCGATATAGGTTTTTCAATATCGGTTTTTCAATATCGGTTTTTCAATATCAGTTTTTCAATATTTGGTTTTCAATATCGGTTTTTGAATATCGGTTCTAATATCGGTTCAATATCGGTTTTTCAATATCAGTTTTTCAATATTTGTTCTCCAATATCGGTTTTTGAATATCGGTTCTAATATCGGATTCAATATCTGTTTTTCAATATCGGTTTTTCAATATCAGTTTTTCGATATCAGTTTTTCAATATTTGTTTTTCAATATCGGTTTTTCAATATCGGTTCTAATATCGGTTTCAATATCGGTTTTTCAATATCGGTTTTTCAATATCAGTTTTTCAATATTTGTTCTCCAATATCGGTTTTTGAATATCGGTTCTAATATCGGATTCAATATCGGTTTTTCAATATCAGTTTTTCAGTATTTGTTCTCCAATATCGGTTTTTGAATATCGGTTCTAATATCGGTTTCAATATCGGTTTTTCAATATCGGTTTTTCAATATTTGTTCTCCAATATCGGTTTTTGAATATCGGTTCCAATATCGGATTCAATATCGGTTTTTCAATATCGGTTCTAATATCGGATTCAATATCGGTTTTTCAATATCGGTTTTGCAATATCAGTTTTTCGATATAGGTTTTTCAATATCGGTTCTAATATCGGTTTCAATATCAGTTTTTCGATATAGGTTTTTCAATATCGGTTTTTCAATATTTGTTCTCCAATATCGGTTTTTGAATATCGGTTCTAATATCGGATTCAATATCGGTTTTTCAATATCGGTTTTTTCAATATCAGTTTTTCGATATCAGTTTTTCAATATTTGTTTTTCAATATCGGTTTTTCAATATCGGTTCTAATATCGGTTTCAATATCGGTTTTTCAATATCGGTTTTGCAATATCAGTTTTTCGATATAGGTTTTTCAATATCGGTTTTTCAATATCGGTTTTGCAATATCAGTTTTTCGATATAGGTTTTTCAATATCGGTTTTTCAATATCGGTTTTGCAATATCAGTTTTTCGATATAGGTTTTTCAATATCGATTTTTCAATATCGGTTTTTCAATATCGGTTCTAATATCGGTTTCAATATCAGTTTTTCAATATTTGTTTTCCAATATCGGTTTTTCAATATCGGTTCTAATATCGGATTCAATATCGGCTTTTCAATATCGGTTTTTCAATATCAGTTTTTCGATATCAGTTTTTCAATATTTGTTTTTCAATATCGGTTTTTCAATATCGGTTCTAATATCGGTTTCAATATCGGTTATTCAATATCAGCTTTCGATATCAGTTTTTCAAGATTTGTTCTCCAATATCGGTTTTTGAATATCGGTTCTCATATCGGATTCAATATCAGTTTTTCAATATCGGTTCTAATATCGGATTCAATACCGGTTTTTCAATATCGGTTCTAATATCGGATTCAATATCGGTTTTTCAATATCGTTTTTGCAATATCAGTTTTTCGATATAGGTTTTTCAATATCGGTTTTTTCAATATCAGTTTTTCGATATCAGTTTTTCAATATTTGTTTTTCAATATCGGCTTTTCAATATCGGTTCTAATATCGGTTTCAATATCGGTTATTCAATATCAGTTTTTCGATATCAGTTTTTCAAGATTTGTTCTCCAATATCGGTTTTTGAATATCGGTTCTAATATCGGATTCAATATCAGTTTTTCAATATCGGTTCTAATATCGGATTCAATACCGGTTTTTCAATATCGGTTCTAATATCGGATTCAATACCGGTTTTTCAATATCGGTTTTTCGATATCAGTTTTTCAATATTTGCTTTACAATATCGGTTTATCAATATCGGTTCTAATATCGGTTTCAATATCGGTTTTTCAATATCAGTTTTTCGATATAGGTTTTTCAATATCGGTTTTTCAATATCGGTTTTTCAATATCAGTTTTTCAATATTTGGTTTTCAATATCGGTTTTTGATTATCGGTTCTAATATCGGTTCAATATCGGTTTTTCAATATCAGTTTTTCAATATTTGTTCTCCAATATCGGTTTTTGAATATCGGTTCTAATATCGGATTCAATATCGGTTTTTCAATATCAGTTTTTCAGTATTTGTTCTCCAATATCGGTTTTTGAATATCGGTTCTAATATCGGTTTCAATATCGGTTTTTCAATATCGGTTTTTCAATATTTGTTCTCCAATATCGGTTTTTGAATATCGGTTCCAATATCGGATTCAATATCGGTTTTTCAATATCGGTTCTAATATCGGATTCAATATCGGTTTTTCAATATCGGTTTTGCAATATCAGTTTTTCGATATAGGTTTTTCAATATCGGTTCTAATATCGGTTTCAATATCAGTTTTTCGATATAGGTTTTTCAATATCGGTTTTTCAATATTTGTTCTCCAATATCGGTTTTTGAATATCGGTTCTAATATCGGATTCAATATCGGTTTTTCAATATCGGTTTTTTCAATATCAGTTTTTCGATATCAGTTTTTCAATATTTGTTTTTCAATATCGGTTTTTCAATATCGGTTCTAATATCGGTTTCAATATCGGTTTTTCAATATCGGTTTTGCAATATCAGTTTTTCGATATAGGTTTTTCAATATCGGTTTTTCAATATCGGTTTTGCAATATCAGTTTTTCGATATAGGTTTTTCAATATCGGTTTTTCAATATCGGTTTTGCAATATCAGTTTTTCGATATAGGTTTTTCAATATCGATTTTTCAATATCGGTTTTTCAATATCGGTTCTAATATCGGTTTCAATATCAGTTTTTCAATATTTGTTTTCCAATATCGGTTTTTCAATATCGGTTCTAATATCGGATTCAATATCGGCTTTTCAATATCGGTTTTTCAATATCAGTTTTTCGATATCAGTTTTTCAATATTTGTTTTTCAATATCGGTTTTTCAATATCGGTTCTAATATCGGTTTCAATATCGGTTATTCAATATCAGCTTTCGATATCAGTTTTTCAAGATTTGTTCTCCAATATCGGTTTTTGAATATCGGTTCTCATATCGGATTCAATATCAGTTTTTCAATATCGGTTCTAATATCGGATTCAATACCGGTTTTTCAATATCGGTTCTAATATCGGATTCAATATCGGTTTTTCAATATCGTTTTTGCAATATCAGTTTTTCGATATAGGTTTTTCAATATCGGTTTTTTCAATATCAGTTTTTCGATATCAGTTTTTCAATATTTGTTTTTCAATATCGGTTTTTCAATATCGGTTCTAATATCGGTTTCAATATCGGTTTTTCAATATCGGTTTTTCAATATCGGTTTTTCAATATCAGTTTTTCAATATTTGTTCTCCAATATCGGTTTTTGAATATCGGTTCTAATATCGGTTCAATATCGGTTTTTCAATATCAGTTTTTCAATATTTGTTCTCCAATATCGGTTTTTGAATATCGGTTCTAATATCGGATTCAATATCTGTTTTTCAATATCGGTTTTTCAATATCAGTTTTTCGATATCAGTTTTTCAATATTTGTTTTTCAATATCGGTTTTTCAATATCGGTTCTAATATCGGTTTCAATATCGGTTTTTCAATATCGGTTTTTCAATATCAGTTTTTCAATATTTGTTCTCCAATATCGGTTTTTGAATATCGGTTCTAATATCGGATTCAATATCGGTTTTTCAATATCAGTTTTTCAGTATTTGTTCTCCAATATCGGTTTTTGAATATCGGTTCTAATATCGGTTTCAATATCGGTTTTTCAATATCGGTTTTTCAATATTTGTTCTCCAATATCGGTTTTTGAATATCGGTTCCAATATCGGATTCAATATCGGTTTTTCAATATCGGTTCTAATATCGGATTCAATATCGGTTTTTCAATATCGGTTTTGCAATATCAGTTTTTCGATATAGGTTTTTCAATATCGGTTCTAATATCGGTTTCAATATCAGTTTTTCGATATAGGTTTTTCAATATCGGTTTTTCAATATTTGTTCTCCAATATCGGTTTTTGAATATCGGTTCTAATATCGGATTCAATATCGGTTTTTCAATATCGGTTTTTTCAATATCAGTTTTTCGATATCAGTTTTTCAATATTTGTTTTTCAATATCGGTTTTTCAATATCGGTTCTAATATCGGTTTCAATATCGGTTTTTCAATATCGGTTTTGCAAAATCAGTTTTTCGATATAGGTTTTTCAATATCGGTTTTTCAATATCGGTTTTGCAATATCAGTTTTTCGATATAGGTTTTTCAATATCGGTTTTTCAATATCGGTTTTGCAATATCAGTTTTTCGATATAGGTTTTTCAATATCGATTTTTCAATATCGGTTTTTCAATATCGGTTCTAATATCGGTTTCAATATCAGTTTTTCAATATTTGTTTTCCAATATCGGTTTTTCAATATCGGTTCTAATATCGGATTCAATATCGGCTTTTCAATATCGGTTTTTCAATATCAGTTTTTCGATATCAGTTTTTCAATATTTGTTTTTCAATATCGGTTTTTCAATATCGGTTCTAATATCGGTTTCAATATCGGTTATTCAATATCAGCTTTCGATATCAGTTTTTCAAGATTTGTTCTCCAATATCGGTTTTTGAATATCGGTTCTCATATCGGATTCAATATCAGTTTTTCAATATCGGTTCTAATATCGGATTCAATACCGGTTTTTCAATATCGGTTCTAATATCGGATTCAATATCGGTTTTTCAATATCGTTTTTGCAATATCAGTTTTTCGATATAGGTTTTTCAATATCGGTTTTTTCAATATCAGTTTTTCGATATCAGTTTTTCAATATTTGTTTTTCAATATCGGTTTTTCAATATCGGTTCTAATATCGGTTTCAATATCGGTTTTTCAATATCGGTTTTTCAATATCGGTTTTTCAATATCAGTTTTTCAATATTTGTTCTCCAATATCGGTTTTTGAATATCGGTTCTAATATCGGATTCAATATCGGTTTTTCAATATCGATTTTTCAATATCAGTTTTTCAATATTTGTTCTCCAATATCGGTTTTTGAATATCGGTTCTAATATCGGATTCAATATCGGTTTTTCAATATCGGTTTTGCAATATCAGTTTTTCAATATCAGTTTTTCAATATCAGTTTTTCGATATAGGTTTTTCAATATCGGTTTTTCAATATCGGTTTTGCAATATCGGTTCTAATATCGGAATCAATATCGGCTTTTCAATATCGGTTTTTCAATATCAGTTTTTCGATATCAGTTTTTCAATATTTGTTTTTCAATATCGGTTTTTCAATATCGGTTCTAATATCGGTTTCAATATCGGTTTTTCAATATCGGTTTTTCAATATCGGTTTTTCAATATCAGTTTTTCAATATTTGTTCTCCAATATCGGTTTTTGAATATCGGTTCTAATATCGGATTCAGTATCGGCTTTTCAATGTCAGTTTTTCAATATTTGTTCTCCAATATCGGTTTTTGAATATCGGTTCCAATATCGGATTCAATATCGGTTTTTCAATATCGGTTCTAATATCGGATTCAATATCGGTTTTTCAATATCGGGTTTTCAATATCAGTTTTTCGATATCAGTTTTTCAATATTTGTTCTCCAATATCGGTTTTTGAATATCGGTTTCAATATCGGTTTTTTAATATCGGTTTTTCAATATCGGTTTTTCAATATCAGTTTTTCAATATTTGTTCTCCAATATCGGTTTTTGAATATCGGTTCTAATATCGGATTCAATATCGGGTTTTCAATATCGGTTTTTCAATATCAGTTTTTCGATATCAGTTTTTCAATATTTGTTTTTCAATATCGGTTTTTCAATATCGGTTCTAATATCGGATTCAATATCGGTTTTGCAATATCAGTTTTTCGATATCAGTTTTTCAATATTTGTTCTCCAATATCGGTTTTTGAATATCGGTTCTAATATCGGTTCTAATATCGGATTCAATACCGGTTTTTCAATATCGGTTTTTCAATATCAGTTTTTCGATATCAGTTTTTCAATATTTGTTCTCCAATATCGGTTTTTGAATATCGGTTCTAATATCGGTTTCAATATCGGTTTTTCAATATCGGTTTTTCAATAACAGTTTTTCAATATTTGTTCTCCAATATCGGTTTTTGAATATCGGTTCTAATATCGGATTCAATATCGGTTTTTCAATATCAGTTTTTCAATATTTGTTTTTCGATATCAGTTTTTCAATATTTGCTTTACAATATCAGTTTTTCAATATCGGTTCTAATATCGGATTCAATATCGGTTTTGCAATATCAGTTTTTCAATATCAGTTTTTCAATATCAGTTTTTCAATATCAGTTTTTCAATATCGGTTTTTGAATATTTGTTCTCCAATATCGGTTTTTGAATATCGGTTCTAATATCGGATTCAATATCGGTTTTTCAATATCGGTTTTGCAATATCAGTTTTTCGATATAGGTTTTTCAATATCGGTTTTTCAATATCGGTTTTGCAATATCAGTTTTTCGATATAGGTTTTTCAATATCGGTTTTTCAATATCGGTTTTGCAATATCAGTTTTTCGATATAGGTTTTTCAATATCGGTTTTTCAATATCGGTTCTAATATCGGTTTTTCAATATCAGTTTTTCGATATCAGTTTTTCAATATTTGTTTTTCAATATCGGTTTTTCAATATCGGTTCTAATATCGGTTTCAATATCGGTTATTCAATATCGTTTTTGCAATATCAGTTTTTCGATATAGGTTTTTCAATATCGGTTTTTCAATATCGGTTCTAATATCGGATTCAATATCGGTTTTGCAATATCAGTTTTTCGATATCAGTTTTTCAAGATTTGTTCTCCAATATCGGTTTTTGAATATCGGTTCTAATATCGGATTCAATATCAGTTTTTCAATATCGGTTCTAATATCGGATTCAATACCGGTTTTTGAATATCGGTTCTAATATCGGATTCAATACCGGTTTTTCAATATCGGTTTTTCAATATCAGTTTTTCGATATCAGTTTTTCAATATTTGTTCTCCAATATCGGTTTTTGAATATCGGTTCTAATATCGGATTCAATATCGGTTTTTCAATATCGTTTTTGCAATATCAGTTTTTCGATATAGGTTTTTCAATATCGGTTTTTCAATATCGGTTCTAATATCGGATTCAATATCGGTTTTTCAATATCGGTTATTCAATATCAGTTTTTCAATATTTGTTCTCCAATATCGGATTCAATATCGGTTTTTCAATATCGGTTCTAATATCGGATTCAATATCGGTTTTTCAATATCGGGTTTTCAATATCAGTTTTTCGATATCAGTTTTTCAATATTTGCTTTACAATATCGGTTTTTGAATATCGGTTCTAATATCGGATTCAATATCGGTTTTTCAATATCAGTTTTTCAGTATTTGTTCTCCAATATCGGTTTTTGAATATCGGTTCTAATATCGGTTTCAATATCGGTTTTTCAATATCGGTTTTTCAATATTTGTTCTCCAATATCGGTTTTTGAATATCGGTTCCAATATCGGATTCAATATCGGTTTTTCAATATCGGTTCTAATATCGGATTCAATATCGGTTTTTCAATATCGGTTTTGCAATATCGGGTTTTCAATATCAGTTTTTCGATATCAGTTTTTCAATATTTGTTCTCTAATATCGGTTTTTGAATATCGGTTCTAATATCGGATTCAATATCGGGTTTTCAATATCGGTTTTTCAATATCAGTTTTTCGATATCAGTTTTTCAATATTTGTTTTTCAATATCGGTTTTTCAATATCGGTTCTAATATCGGATTCAATATCGGTTTTGCAATATCAGTTTTTCGATATCAGTTTTTCAATATTTGTTTTTCAATATCGGTTTTTCAATATCGGTTCTAATATCGGTTTCAATATCGGTTTTTCAATATCGGTTTTTCAATATCAGTTTTTCGATATCAGTTTTTCAATATTTGTTCTCCAATATCGGTTTTTGAATATCGGTTTCAATATCGGTTTTTCAATATCGGTTTTTCAATATCGGTTTTTCAATATCAGTTTTTCAATATTTGTTCTCCAATATCGGTTTTTGAATATCGGTTCTAATATCGGATTCAATATCGGGTTTTCAATATCGGTTTTTCAATATCAGTTTTTCGATATCAGTTTTTCAATATTTGTTTTTCAATATCGGTTTTTCAATATCGGTTCTAATATCGGATTCAATATCGGTTTTGCAATATCAGTTTTTCGATATCAGTTTTTCGATATCAGTTTTTCAATATTTGTTCTCCAATATCGGTTTTTGAATATCGGTTCTAATATCGGTTCTAATATCGGATTCAATACCGGTTTTTCAATATCGGTTTTTCAATATCAGTTTTTCGATATCAGTTTTTCAATATTTGTTCTCCAATATCGGTTTTTGAATATCGGTTCTAATATCGGTTTCAATATCGGTTTTTCAATATCGGTTTTTCAATATCAGTTTTTCAATATTTGTTCTCCAATATCGGTTTTTGAATATCGGTTCTAATATCGGATTCAATATCGGTTTTTCAATATCAGTTTTTCAGTATTTGTTCTCCAATATCGGTTTTTGAATATCGGTTCTAATATCGGTTTCAATATCGGTTTTTCAATATCGGTTTTTCAATATTTGTTCTCCAATATCGGTTTTTGAATATCGGTTCCAATATCGGATTCAATATCGGTTTTTCAATATCGGTTCTAATATCGGATTCAATATCGGTTTTGCAATATCAGTTTTTCAATATCAGTTTTTCAATATCAGTTTTTCAATATCAGTTTTTCAATATCGGTTTTTGAATATTTGTTCTCCAATATCGGTTTTTGAATATCGGTTCTAATATCGGATTCAATATCGGTTTTTCAATATCGGTTTTGCAATATCAGTTTTTCGATATAGGTTTTTCAATATCGGTTTTTCAATATCGGTTTTGCAATATCAGTTTTTCGATATAGGTTTTTCAATATCGGTTTTTCAATATCGGTTTTGCAATATCAGTTTTTCGATATAGGTTTTTCAATATCGGTTTTTCAATATCGGTTTTGCAATATCAGTTTTTCGATATAGGTTTTTCAATATCGGTTTTTCAATATCGGTTCTAATATCGGTTTTTCAATATCAGTTTTTCGATATCAGTTTTTCAATATTTGTTTTTCAATATCGGTTTTTCAATATCGGTTCTAATATCGGTTTCAATATCGGTTATTCAATATCGTTTTTGCAATATCAGTTTTTCGATATAGGTTTTTCAATATCGGTTTTTCAATATCGGTTCTAATATCGGATTCAATATCGGTTTTGCAATATCAGTTTTTCGATATCAGTTTTTCAAGATTTGTTCTCCAATATCGGTTTTTGAATATCGGTTCTAATATCGGATTCAATATCAGTTTTTCAATATCGGTTCTAATATCGGATTCAATACCGGTTTTTCAATATCGGTTCTAATATCGGATTCAATACCGGTTTTTCAATATCGGTTTTTCAATATCAGTTTTTCGATATCAGTTTTTCAATATTTGTTCTCCAATATCGGTTTTTGAATATCGGTTCTAATATCGGATTCAATATCGGTTTTTCAATATCGTTTTTGCAATATCAGTTTTTCGATATAGGTTTTTCAATATCGGTTTTTCAATATCGGTTCTAATATCGGATTCAATATCGGTTTTTCAATATCGGTTATTCAATATCAGTTTTTCAATATTTGTTCTCCAATATCGGATTCAATATCGGTTTTTCAATATCGGTTCTAATATCGGATTCAATATCGGTTTTTCAATATCGGGTTTTCAATATCAGTTTTTCGATATCAGTTTTTCAATATTTGCTTTACAATATCGGTTTTTCAATATCGGTTCTAATATCGGTTTCAATATCGGTTTTTCAATATCAGTTTTTCGATATAGGTTTTTCAATATCGGTTTTTCAATATCGGTTTTTCAATATCAGTTTTTCAATATTTGGTTTTCAATATCGGTTTTTGAATATCGGTTCTAATATCGGTTCAATATCGGTTTTTCAATATCGGTTTTTCAATATCGGTTCTTATATCGGTTTCAATATCGGTTTTTCAATATCGGTTTTTCAATATCAGTTTTTCAATATTTGTTCTCCAATATCGGTTTTTGAATATCGGTTCTAATATCGGATTCAATATCGGTTTTTCAATATCAGTTTTTCAGTATTTGTTCTCCAATATCGGTTTTTGAATATCGGTTCTAATATCGGTTTCAATATCGGTTTTTCAATATCGGTTTTTCAATATTTGTTCTCCAATATCGGTTTTTGAATATCGGTTCCAATATCGGATTCAATATCGGTTTTTCAATATCGGTTCTAATATCGGATTCAATATCGGTTTTTCAATATCGGTTTTGCAATATCGGGTTTTCAATATCAGTTTTTCGATATCAGTTTTTCAATATTTGTTCTCTAATATCGGTTTTTGAATATCGGTTCTAATATCGGATTCAATATCGGGTTTTCAATATCGGTTTTTCAATATCAGTTTTTCGATATCAGTTTTTCAATATTTGTTTTTCAATATCGGTTTTTCAATATCGGTTCTAATATCGGATTCAATATCGGTTTTGCAATATCAGTTTTTCGATATCAGTTTTTCAATATTTGTTTTTCAATATCGGTTTTTCAATATCGGTTCTAATATCGGTTTCAATATCGGTTTTTCAATATCGGTTTTTCAATATCAGTTTTTCGATATCAGTTTTTCAATATTTGTTCTCCAATATCGGTTTTTGAATATCGGTTTCAATATCGGTTTTTCAATATCGGTTTTTCAATATCGGTTTTTCAATATCAGTTTTTCAATATTTGTTCTCCAATATCGGTTTTTGAATATCGGTTCTAATATCGGATTCAATATCGGGTTTTCAATATCGGTTTTTCAATATCAGTTTATCGATATCAGTTTTTCAATATTTGTTTTTCAATATCGGTTTTTCAATATCGGTTCTAATATCGGATTCAATATCGGTTTTGCAATATCAGTTTTTCGATATCAGTTTTTCGATATCAGTTTTTCAATATTTGTTCTCCAATATCGGTTTTTGAATATCGGTTCTAATATCGGTTCTAATATCGGATTCAATACCGGTTTTTCAATATCGGTTTTTCAATATCAGTTTTTCGATATCAGTTTTTCAATATTTGTTCTCCAATATCGGTTTTTGAATATCGGTTCTAATATCGGTTTCAATATCGGTTTTTCAATATCGGTTTTTCAATATCAGTTTTTCAATATTTGTTCTCCAATATCGGTTTTTGAATATCGGTTCTAATATCGGATTCAATATCGGTTTTTCAATATCAGTTTTTCAGTATTTGTTCTCCAATATCGGTTTTTGAATATCGGTTCTAATATCGGTTTCAATATCGGTTTTTCAATATCGGTTTTTCAATATTTGTTCTCCAATATCGGTTTTTGAATATCGGTTCCAATATCGGATTCAATATCGGTTTTTCAATATCGGTTCTAATATCGGATTCAATATCGGTTTTGCAATATCAGTTTTTCAATATCAGTTTTTCAATATCAGTTTTTCAATATCAGTTTTTCAATATCGGTTTTTGAATATTTGTTCTCCAATATCGGTTTTTGAATATCGGTTCTAATATCGGATTCAATATCGGTTTTTCAATATCGGTTTTGCAATATCAGTTTTTCGATATAGGTTTTTCAATATCGGTTTTTCAATATCGGTTTTGCAATATCAGTTTTTCGATATAGGTTTTTCAATATCGGTTTTTCAATATCGGTTTTGCAATATCAGTTTTTCGATATAGGTTTTTCAATATCGGTTTTTCAATATCGGTTTTGCAATATCAGTTTTTCGATATAGGTTTTTCAATATCGGTTTTTCAATATCGGTTCTAATATCGGTTTTTCAATATCAGTTTTTCGATATCAGTTTTTCAATATTTGTTTTTCAATATCGGTTTTTCAATATCGGTTCTAATATCGGTTTCAATATCGGTTATTCAATATCAGTTTTTCAGTATTTGTTCTCCAATATCGGTTTTTGAATATCGGTTCTAATATCGGTTTCAATATCGGTTTTTCAATATCGGTTTTTCAATATTTGTTCTCCAATATCGGTTTTTGAATATCGGTTCCAATATCGGATTCAATATCGGTTTTTCAATATCGGTTCTAATATCGGATTCAATATCGGTTTTTCAATATCGGTTTTGCAATATCGGGTTTTCAATATCAGTTTTTCGATATCAGTTTTTCAATATTTGTTCTCTAATATCGGTTTTTGAATATCGGTTCTAATATCGGATTCAATATCGGGTTTTCAATATCGGTTTTTCAATATCAGTTTTTCGATATCAGTTTTTCAATATTTGTTTTTCAATATCGGTTTTTCAATATCGGTTCTAATATCGGATTCAATATCGGTTTTGCAATATCAGTTTTTCAATATCAGTTTTTCAATATCAGTTTTTCAATATCAGTTTTTCAATATCGGTTTTTGAATATTTGTTCTCCAATATCGGTTTTTGAATATCGGTTCTAATATCGGATTCAATATCGGTTTTTCAATATCAGTTTTTCGATATCAGTTTTTCAATATTTGTTTTTCAATATCGGTTTTTCAATATCGGTTCTAATATCGGTTTCAATATCGGTTTTTCAATATCGGTTTTTCAATATCAGTTTTTCGATATCAGTTTTTCAATATTTGTTCTCCAATATCGGTTTTTGAATATCGGTTCTAATATCGGTTCTAATATCGGATTCAATACCGGTTTTTCAATATCGGTTTTTCAATATCAGTTTTTCGATATCAGTTTTTCAATATTTGTTCTCCAATATCGGTTTTTGAATATCGGTTCTAATATCGGTTTCAATATCGGTTTTTCAATATCGGTTTTTCAATATCAGTTTTTCAATATTTGTTCTCCAATATCGGTTTTTGAATATCGGTTCTAATATCGGATTCAATATCGGTTTTTCAATATCAGTTTTTCAATATTTGTTTTTCGATATCAGTTTTTCAATATTTGCTTTACAATATCAGTTTTTCAATATCGGTTTTGCAATATCAGTTTTTCGATATAGGTTTTTCAATATCGGTTTTTCAATATCGGTTCTAATATCGGTTTCAATATAAGTTTTTCAATATCGGTTTTTCAATATTTGTTTTCCAATATCGGTTTTTCAATATCGGTTCTAATATCGGATTCAATATCGGCTTTTCAATATCGGTTTTTCAATATCAGTTTTTCGATATCAGTTTTTCAATATTTGTTTTTCAATATCGGTTTTTCAATATCAGTTTTTCGATATCAGTTTTTCAATATTTGTTTTTCAATATCGGTTTTTCAATATCGGTTCTAATATCGGTTTCAATATCGGTTTTTCAATATCGGTTTTTCAATATCAGTTTTTCAATATTTGTTCTCCAATATCGGTTTTTGAATATCGGTTCTAATATCGGATTCAATATCGGTTTTTCAATATCAGTTTTTCAGTATTTGTTCTCCAATATCGGTTTTTGAATATCGGTTCTAATATTGGTTTCAATATCGGTTTTTCAATATCGGTTTTTCAATATTTGTTCTCCAATATCGGTTTTTGAATATCGGTTCCAATATCGGATTCAATATCGGTTTTTCAATATCGGTTCTAATATCGGATTCAATATCGGTTTTTCAATATCGGTTTTGCAATATCAGTTTTTCGATATAGGTTTTTCAATATGGGTTCTAATATCGGTTTCAATATCAGTTTTTCGATATAGGTTTTTCAATATCGGTTTTTCAATATTTGTTCTCCAATATCGGTTTTTGAATATCGGTTCTAATATCGGATTCAATATCGGTTTTTCAATATCGGTTTTTTCAATATCAGTTTTTCGATATCAGTTTTTCAATATTTGTTTTTCAATATCGGTTTTGCAATATCAGTTTTTCGATATATGTTTTTCAATATCGGTTTTTCAATATCGGTTTTTCAATATCGGTTCTAATATCGGATTCAATATCGGCTTTTCAATATCGGTTTTTCAATATCGGTTTTTCAATATCAGTTTTTCAATATTTGTTCTCCAATATCGGTTTTTGAATATCGGTTCTAATATCGGATTCAATATCGGGTTTTCAATATCGGTTTTTCAATATCAGTTTTTCGATATCAGTTTTTCAAAATTTGTTTTTCAATATCGGTTTTTCAATATCGGTTCTAATATCGGATTCAATATCGGCTTTTCAATATCGGTTTTTCAATATCGGTTTTTCAATATCAGTTTTTCAATATTTGTTCTCCAATATCGGTTTTTGAATATCGGTTCTAATATCGGATTCAATATCGGGTTTTCAATATCGGTTTTTCAATATCAGTTTTTCGATATCAGTTTTTCAATATCGGTTTTTGAATATTTGTTCTCCAATATCGGTTTTTGAATATCGGTTCTAATATCGGATTCAATATCGGTTTTTCAATATCGGTTTTGCAATATCAGTTTTTCGATATAGGTTTTTCAATATCGGTTTTTCAATATCGGTTCTAATATCGGTTTTTCAATATCAGTTTTTCGATATCAGTTTTTCAATATTTGTTTTTCAATATCGGTTTTTCAATATCGGTTCTAATATCGGTTTCAATATCGGTTATTCAATATCAGTTTTTCGATATCAGTTTTTCAAGATTTGTTCTCCAATATCGGTTTTTGAATATCGGTTCTAATATCGGATTCAATATCAGTTTTTCAATATCGGTTCTAATATCGGATTCAATACCGGTTTTTCAATATCGGTTCTAATATCGGATTCAATACCGGTTTTTCAATATCGGTTTTTCAATATCAGTTTTTCGATATCAGTTTTTCAATATTTGTTCTCCAATATCGGTTTTTGAATATCGGTTCTAATATCGGATTCAATATCGGTTTTTCAATATCGTTTTTGCAATATCAGTTTTTCGATATAGGTTTTTCATTATCGGTTTTTCAATATCGGTTTTTCAATATCGGTTCTAATATCGGATTCAATATCGGTTTTTCAATATCGGTTATTCAATATCAGTTTTTCAATATTTGTTCTCCAATATCGGATTCAATATCGGTTTTTCAATATCGGTTCTAATATCGGATTCAATATCGGTTTTTCAATATCGGGTTTTCAATATCAGTTTTTCGATATCAGTTTTTCAATATTTGCTTTACAATATCGGTTTTTCAATATCGGTTCTAATATCGGTTTCAATATCGGTTTTTCAATATCAGTTTTTCGATATAGGTTTTTCAATATCGGTTTTTCAATATCGGTTTTTCAATATCAGTTTTTCAATATTTGGTTTTCAATATCGGTTTGTGAATATCGGTTCTAATATCGGTTCAATATCGGTTTTTCAATATCGGGTTTTCAATATCGGTTCTAATATCGGTTTCAATATCGGTTTTTCAATATCGGTTTTTCAATATCAGTTTTTCAATATTTGTTCTCCAATATCGGTTTTTGAATATCGGTTCTAATATCGGATTCAATATCGGTTTTTCAATATCAGTTTTTCAGTATTTGTTCTCCAATATCGGTTTTTGAATATCGGTTCTAATATCGGTTTCAATATCGGTTTTTCAATATCGGTTTTTCAATATTTGTTCTCCAATATCGGTTTTTGAATATCGGTTCCAATATCGGATTCAATATCGGTTTTTCAATATTTGTTCTCCAATATCGGTTTTTGAATATCGGTTCTAATATCGGATTCAATATCGGTTTTTCAATATCAGTTTTTCAGTATTTGTTCTCCAATATCGGTTTTTGAATATCGGTTCTAATATCGGTTTCAATATCGGTTTTTCAATATCGGTTTTTCAATATTTGTTCTCCAATATCGGTTTTTGAATATCGGTTCCAATATCGGATTCAATATCGGTTTTTCAATATCGGTTCTAATATCGGATTCAATATCGGTTTTTCAATATCGGTTTTGCAATATCGGGTTTTCAATATCAGTTTTTCGATATCAGTTTTTCAATATTTGTTCTCTAATATCGGTTTTTGAATATCGGTTCTAATATCGGATTCAATATCGGGTTTTCAATATCGGTTTTTCAATATCAGTTTTTCGATATCAGTTTTTCAATATTTGTTTTTCAAAATCGGTTTTTCAATATCGGTTCTAATATCGGATTCAATATCGGTTTTGCAATATCAGTTTTTCGATATCAGTTTTTCAATATTTGTTTTTCAATATCGGTTTTTCAATATCGGTTCTAATATCGGTTTCAATATCGGTTTTTCAATATCGGTTTTTCAATATCAGTTTTTCGATATCAGTTTTTCAATATTTGTTCTCCAATATCGGTTTTTGAATATCGGTTCTAATATCGGTTTCAATATCGGTTTTTCAATATCGGTTTTTCAATATCAGTTTTTCAATATTTGTTCTCCAATATCGGTTTTTGAATATCGGTTCTAATATCGGATTCAATATCGGTTTTTCAATATCAGTTTTTCAATATTTGTTTTTCGATATCAGTTTTTCAATATTTGCTTTACAATATCAGTTTTTCAATATCGGTTCTAATATCGGATTCAATATCGGTTTTGCAATATCAGTTTTTCAATATCAGTTTTTCAATATCAGTTTTTCAATATCGGTGTTTGAATATTTGTTCTCCAATATCGGTTTTTGAATATCGGTTCTAATATCGGATTCAATATCGGTTTTTCAATATCGGTTTTGCAATATCAGTTTTTCGATATAGGTTTTTCAATATCGGTTTTTCAATATCGGTTTTGCAATATCAGTTTTTCGATATAGGTTTTTCAATATCGGTTTTTCAATATCGGTTCTAATATCGGTTTCAATATCAGTTTTTCAATATCGGTTTTTCAATATTTGTTTTCCAATATCGGTTATTCAATATCGGTTCTAATATCGGATTCAATATCGGCTTTTCAATATCGGTTTTTCAATATCAGTTTTTCGATATCAGTTTTTCAATATTTGTTTTTCAATATCGGCTTTTCAATATCGGTTCTAATATCGGTTTCAATATCGGTTATTCAATATCAGTTTTTCGATATCAGTTTTTCAAGATTTGTTCTCCAATATCGGTTTTTGAATATCGGTTCTAATATCGGATTCAATATCAGTTTTTCAATATCGGTTCTAATATCGGATTCAATACCGGTTTTTCAATATCGGTTCTAATATCGGATTCAATACCGGTTTTTCAATATCGGTTTTTCAATATCAGTTTTTCGATATCAGTTTTTCAATATTTGTTCTCCAATATCGGTTTTTGAATATCGGTTCTAATATCGGATTCAATATCGGTTTTTCAATATCGTTTTTGCAATATCAGTTTTTCGATATAGGTTTTTCAATATCGGTTTTTCAATATCGGTTTTTCAATATCGGTTCTAATATCGGATTCAATATCGGTTTTTCAATATCGGTTATTCAATATCAGTTTTTCAATATTTGTTCTCCAATATCGGATTCAATATCGGTTTTTCAATATCGGTTCTAATATCGGATTCAATATCGGTTTTTCAATATCGGGTTTTCAATATCAGTTTTTCGATATCAGTTTTTCAATATTTGCTTTACAATATCGGTTTTTCAATATCGGTTCTAATATCGGTTTCAATATCGGTTTTTCAATATCAGTTTTTCGATATAGGTTTTTCAATATCGGTTTTTCAATATCGGTTTTTCAATATCAGTTTTTCAATATTTGGTTTTCAATATCGGTTTTTGAATATCGGTTCTAATATCGGTTCAATATCGGTTTTTCAATATTTGTTCTCCAATATCGGTTTTTGAATATCGGTTCTAATATCGGATTCAATATCTGTTTTTCAATATCGGTTTTTCAATATCAGTTTTTCGATATCAGTTTTTCAATATTTGTTTTTCAATATCGGTTTTTCAATATCGGTTCTAATATCGGTTTCAATATCGGTTTTTCAATATCGGTTTTTCAATATCAGTTTTTCAATATTTGTTCTCCAATATCGGTTTTTGAATATCGGTTCTAATATCGGATTCAATATCGGTTTTTCAATATCAGTTTTTCAGTATTTGTTCTCCAATATCGGTTTTTGAATATCGGTTCTAATATCGGTTTCAATATCGGTTTTTCAATATCGGTTTTTCAATATTTGTTCTCCAATATCGGTTTTTGAATATCGGTTCCAATATCGGATTCAATATCGGTTTTTCAATATCGGTTCTAATATCGGATTCAATATCGGTTTTTCAATATCGGTTTTGCAATATCAGTTTATCGATATAGGTTTTTCAATATCGGTTCTAATATCGGTTTCAATATCAGTTTTTCGATATAGGTTTTTCAATATCGGTTTTTCAATATTTGTTCTCCAATATCGGTTTTTGAATATCGGTTCTAATATCGGATTCAATATCGGTTTTTCAATATCGGTTTTTTCAATATCAGTTTTTCGATATCAGTTTTTCAATATTTGTTTTTCAATATCGGTTTTTCAATATCGGTTCTAATATCGGTTTCAATATCGGTTTTTCAATATCGGTTTTGCAATATCAGTTTTTCGATATAGGTTATTCAATATCGGTTTTTCAATATCGGTTTTGCAATATCAGTTTTTCGATATAGGTTTTTCAATATCGGTTTTTCAATATCGGTTTTGCAATATCAGTTTTTCGATATAGGTTTTTCAATATCGATTTTTCAATATCGGTTTTTCAATATCGGTTCTAATATCGGTTTCAATATCAGTTTTTCAATATTTGTTTTCCAATATCGGTTTTTCAATATCGGTTCTAATATCGGATTCAATATCGGCTTTTCAATATCGGTTTTTCAATATCAGTTTTTCGATATCAGTTTTTCAATATTTGTTTTTCAATATCGGTTTTTCAATATCGGTTCTAATATCGGTTTCAATATCGGTTATTCAATATCAGCTTTCGATATCAGTTTTTCAAGATTTGTTCTCCAATATCGGTTTTTGAATATCGGTTCTAATATCGGATTCAATATCAGTTTTTCAATATCGGTTCTAATATCGGATTCAATACCGGTTTTTCAATATCGGTTCTAATATCGGATTCAATATCGGTTTTTCAATATCGTTTTTGCAATATCAGTTTTTCGATATAGGTTTTTCAATATCGGTTTTTTCAATATCAGTTTTTCGATATCAGTTTTTCAATATTTGTTTTTCAATATCGGTTTTTCAATATCGGTTCTAATATCGGTTTCAATATCGGTTTTTCAATATCGGTTTTTCAATATCGGTTTTTCAATATCAGTTTTTCAATATTTGTTCTCCAATATCGGTTTTTGAATATCGGTTCTAATATCGGATTCAATATCGGTTTTTCAATATCGATTTTTCAATATCAGTTTTTCAATATTTGTTCTCCAATATCGGTTTTTGAATATCGGTTCTAATATCGGATTCAATATCGGTTTTTCAATATCGGTTTTGCAATATCGGTTCTAATATCGGAATCAATATCGGCTTTTCAATATCGGTTTTTCAATATCAGTTTTTCGATATCAGTTTTTCAATATTTGTTTTTCAATATCGGTTTTTCAATATCGGTTCTAATATCGGTTTCAATATCGGTTTTTCAATATCGGTTTTTCAATATCGGTTTTTCAATATCAGTTTTTCAATATTTGTTCTCCAATATCGGTTTTTGAATATCGGTTCTAATATCGGATTCAGTATCGGTTTTTCAATATCAGTTTTTCAATATTTGTTCTCCAATATCGGTTTTTGAATATCGGTTCCAATATCGGATTCAATATCGGTTTTTCAATATCGGTTCTAATATCGGATTCAATATCGGTTTTTCAATATCGGTTTTTCAATATCGGTTTTTCAATATCAGTTTTTCAATATTTGTTCTCCAATATCGGTTTTTGAATATCGGTTCTAATATCGGATTCAGTATCGGTTTTTCAATATCAGTTTTTCAATATTTGTTCTCCAATATCGGTTTTTGAATATCGGTTCCAATATCGGATTCAATATCGGTTTTTCAATATCGGTTCTAATATCGGATTCAATATCGGTTTTGCAATATCAGTTTTTCGATATCAGTTTTTCAATATTTGTTCTCCAATATCGGTTTTTGAATATCGGTTCTAATATCGGTTCTAATATCGGATTCAATACCGGTTTTTCAATATCGGTTTTTCAATATCAGTTTTTCGATATCAGTTTTTCAATATTTGTTCTCCAATATCGGTTTTTGAATATCGGTTCTAATATCGGTTTCAATATCGGTTTTTCAATATCGGTTTTTCAATATCAGTTTTTCAATATTTGTTCTCCAATATCGGTTTTTGAATATCGGTTCTAATATCGGATTCAATATCGGTTTTTCAATATCGGTTTTTTCAATATCAGTTTTTCGATATCAGTTTTTCAATATTTGTTTTTCAATATCGGTTTTTCAATATCGGTTCTAATATCGGTTTCAATATCGGTTTTTCAATATCGGTTTTTCAATATCGGTTCTAATATCGGTTTCAATATCAGTTTTTCAATATTTGTTTTCCAATATCGGTTTTTCAATATCGGTTCTAATATCGGATTCAATATCGGCTTTTCAATATCAGTTTTTCGATATCAGTTTTTCAATATTTGTTTTTCAATATCGGTTTTTCAATATCGGTTCTAATATCGGTTTCAATATCGGTTATTCAATATCAGCTTTCGATATCAGTTTTTCAAGATTTGTTCTCCAATATCGGTTTTTCAATATCGGTTCTAATATCGGATTCAATATCGGTTTTGCAATATCAGTTTTTCGATATCAGTTTTTCAATATTTGTTTTTCAATATCGGTTTTTCAATATCGGTTCTAATATCGGTTTCAATATCGGTTCTAATATCGGTTTCAATATCGGTTTTTCAATATCGGTTTTTCAATATCAGTTTTTCGATATCAGTTTTTCAATATTTGTTCTCCAATATCGGTTTTTGAATATCGGTTCTAATATCGGTTCTAATATCGGATTCAATACCGGTTTTTCAATATCGGTTTTTCAATATCAGTTTTTCGATATCAGTTTTTCAATATTTGTTCTCCAATATCGGTTTTTGAATATCGGTTCTAATATCGGATTCAATATCAGTTTTTCAATATCGGTTCTAATATCGGATTCAATACCGGTTTTTCAATATCGGTTCTAATATCGGATTCAATACCGGTTTTTCAATATCGGTTTTTCGATATCAGTTTTTCAATATTTGCTTTACATTATCGGTTTTTCAATATCGGTTCTAATATCGGTTTCAATATCGGTTTTTCAATATCAGTTTTTCGAAATAGGTTTTTCAATATCGGTTTTTCAATATCGGTTTTTCAATATCAGTTTTTCAATATTTGGTTTTCAATATCGGTTTTTGATTATCGGTTCTAATATCGGTTCAATATCGGTTTTTCAATATCAGTTTTTCAATATTTGTTCTCCAATATCGGTTTTTGAATATCGGTTCTAATATCGGATTCAGTATCGGTTTTTCAATATCAGTTTTCAATATTTGTTCTCCAATATCGGTTTTTGAATATCGGTTCTAATATCGGATTCAATATCGGGTTTTCAATATCGGTTTTTCAATATCAGTTTTTCGATATCAGTTTTTCAATATTTGTTTTTCAATATCGGTTTTTCAATATCGGTTCTAATATCGGATTCAATATCGGTTTTGCAATATCAGTTTTTCGATATCAGTTTTTCAATATTTGTTCTCCAATATCGGTTTTTGAATATCGGTTCTAATATCGGATTCAATATCGGTTTTTCAATATCAGTTTTTCAATATTTGTTTTTCGATATCAGTTTTTCAATATTTCCTTTACAATATCAGTTTTTCAATATCGGTTCTAATATCGGATTCAATATCGGTTTTGCAATATCAGTTTTTCAATATCAGTTTTTCAATATCAGTTTTTCAATATCTGTTTTTCAATATCGGTTTTTGAATATTTGTTCTCCAATATCGGTTTTTGAATATCGGTTCTAATATCGGATTCAATATCGGTTTTTCAATATCGGTTTTGCAATATCAGTTTTTCGATATAGGTTTTTCAATATCGGTTTTTCAATATCGGTTTTGCAATATCAGTTTTTCGATATAGGTTTTTCAATATCGGTTTTTCAATATCGGTTCTAATATCGGTTTCAATATCGGTTTTTCAATATCGGTTTTGCAATATCGGTTTTTCAATATCGGTTTTTCAATATCGGTTTTTCAATATCAGTTTTTCAATATTTGTTCTCCAATATCGGTTTTTGAATATCGGTTCTAATATCGGATTCAGTATCGGTTTTTCAATATCAGTTTTTCAATATTTGTTCTCTAATATCGGTTTTTGAATATCGGTTCTAATATCGGATTCAATATCGGGTTTTCAATATCGGTTTTTCAATATCAGTTTTTCGATATCAGTTTTTCAATATTTGTTTTTCAATATCGGTTTTTCAATATCGGTTCTAATATCGGATTCAATATCGGTTTTGCAATATCAGTTTTTCGATATCAGTTTTTCAATATTTGTTTTTCAATATCGGTTTTTCAATATCGGTTCTAATATCGGTTTCAGTATCGGTTTTTCAATATCGGTTTTTCAATATCAGTTTTTCGATATCAGTTTTTCAATATTTGTTCTCCAATATCGGTTTTTGAATATCGGTTCTAATATCGGTTCTAATATCAGATTCAATACCGGTTTTTCAATATCGGTTTTTCAATATCAGTTTTTCGATATCAGTTTTTCAATATTTGTTCTCCAATATCGGTTTTTGAATATCGGTTCTAATATCGGATTCAATATCGGTTTTTCAATATCAGTTTTTCAATATTTGTTTTTCGATATCAGTTTTTCAATATTTGCTTTACAATATCAGTTTTTCAATATCGGTTCTAATATGGGATTCAATATCGGTTTTGCAATATCAGTTTTTCAATATCAGTTTTTCAATATCAGTTTTTCAATATCAGTTTTTCAATATCGGTTTTTGAATATTTGTTCTCCAATATCGGTTTTTGAATATCGGTTCTAATATCGGATTCAATATCGGTTTTTCAATATCGGTTTTGCAATATCAGTTTTTCGATATAGGTTTTTCAATATCGGTTTTTCAATATCGGTTTTGCAATATCAGTTTTTCAATATCGGTTTTTCAATATCGGTTTTGCAATATCAGTTTTTCGATATAGGTTTTTCAATATCGGTTTTTCAATATCGGTTTTGCAATATCAGTTTTTCAATATCGTTTTTGCAATATCAGTTTTTCGATATAGGTTTTTCAATATTTGTTTTTCAATATCGGTTTTTCAATATCGGTTCTAATATCGGTTTCAATATCGGTTTTTCAATATCGGTTTTTCAATATCAGTTTTTCAATATTTGTTCTCCAATATCGGTTTTTGAATATCGGTTCTAATATCGGTTTCAATATCGGTTTTTCAATATCGGTTTTTCAATATCAGTTTTTCAATATTTGTTCTCCAATATCGGTTTTTGAATATCGGTTCTAATATCGGATTCAATATCGGTTTTTCAATATCAGTTTTTCAATATTTGTTTTTCGATATCAGTTTTTCAATATTTGCTTTACAATATCAGTTTTTCAATATCGGTTCTAATATCGGATTCAATATCGGTTTTGCAATATCAGTTTTTCAATATCAGTTTTTCAATATCAGTTTTTCAATATCAGTTTTTCAATATCGGTTTTTGAATATTTGTTCTCCAATATCGGTTTTTGAATATCGGTTCTAATATCGGATTCAATATCGGTTTTTCAATATCGGTTTTGCAATATCAGTTTTTCGATATAGGTTTTTCAATATCGGTTTTTCAATATCGGTTTTGCAATATCAGTTTTTCGATATAGGTTTTTCAATATCGGTTTTTCAATATCGGTTTTGCAATATCAGTTTTTCGATATAGGTTTTTCAATATCGGTTTTTCAATATCGGTTCTAATATCGGTTTCAATATCAGTTTTTCAATATCGGTTTTTCAATATTTGTTTTTCAATATCGGTTTTTCAATATCGGTTCTAATATCGGTTTCAATATCGGTTTTTCAATATCGGGTTTTCAATATCGGTTTTTCGATATCAGTTTTTCAATATTTGTTTTTCAATATCGGTTTTTCAATATCGGTTCTAATATCGGTTTCAATATCGGTTTTTCAATATCGGTTTTTCAATATCGGTTTTTCAATATCAGTTTTTCAATATTTGTTCTCCAATATCGGTTTTTGAATATCGGTTCTAATATCGGATTCAGTATCGGTTTTTCAATATCAGTTTTTCAATATTTGTTCTCCAATATCGGTTTTTGAATATCGGTTCCAATATCGGATTCAATATCGGTTTTTCAATATCGGTTCTAATATCGGTTCTAATATCGGATTCAATATCGGTTTTTCAATATCAGTTTTTCGATATCAGTTTTTCAATATTTGTTCTCCAATATCGGTTTTTGAATATCGGTTCCAATATCGGATTCAATATCGGTTTTTCAATATCGGTTCTAATATCGGATTCAATATCGGTTTTTCAATATCGGTTTTTCAATATCGGGTTTTCAATATCAGTTTTTCGATATCAGTTTTTCAATATTTGTTTTCTAATATCGGTTTTTGAATATCGGTTCTAATATCGGATTCAATATCGGGTTTTCAATATCGGTTTTTCAATATCAGTTTTTCGATATCAGTTTTTCAATATTTGTTTTTCAATATCGGTTTTTCAATATCGGTTCTAATATCGGATTCAATATCGGTTTTGCAATATCAGTTTTTCGATATCAGTTTTTCAATATTTGTTTTTCAATATCGGTTTTTCAATATCGGTTCTAATATCGGTTTCAATATCGGTTTTTCAATATCGGTTTTTCAATATCAGTTTTTCGATATCAGTTTTTCAATATTTGTTCTCCAATATCGGTTTTTGAATATCGGTTCTAATATCGGTTCTAATATCGGATTCAATACCGGTTTTTCAATATCGGTTTTTCAATATCAGTTTTTCGATATCAGTTTTTCAATATTTGTTCTCCAATATCGGTTTTTGAATATCGGTTCTAATATCGGTTTCAATATCGGTTTTTCAATATCGGTTTTTCAATATCAGTTTTTCAATATTTGTTCTCCAATATCGGTTTTTGAATATCGGTTCTAATATCGGATTCAATATCGGTTTTTCAATATCAGTTTTTCAATATTTGTTTTTCGATATCAGTTTTTCAATATTTGCTTTACAATATCAGTTTTTCAATATCGGTTCTAATATCGGATTCAATATCGGTTTTGCAATATCAGTTTTTCAATATCAGTTTTTCAATATCAGTTTTTCAATATCAGTTTTTCAATATCGGTTTTTGAATATTTGTTCTCCAATATCGGTTTTTGAATATCGGTTCTAATATCGGATTCAATATCGGTTTTTCAATATCGGTTTTGCAATATCAGTTTTTCGATATAGGTTTTTCAATATCGGTTTTTCAATATCGGTTTTGCAATATCAGTTTTTCGATATAGGTTTTTCAATATCGGTTTTTCAATATCGGTTTTGCAATATCAGTTTTTCGATATAGGTTTTTCAATATCGGTTTTTCAATATCGGTTCTAATATCGGTTTCAATATCAGTTTTTCAATATCGGTTTTTCAATATTTGTTTTCCAATATCGGTTATTCAATATCGGTTCTAATATCGGATTCAATATCGGCTTTTCAATATCGGTTTTTCAATATCAGTTTTTCGATATCAGTTTTTCAATATTTGCTTTCAATATCGGCTTTTCAATATCGGTTCTAATATCGGTTTCAATATCGGTTATTCAATATCAGTTTTTCGATATCAGTTTTTCAAGATTTGTTCTCCAATATCGGTTTTTGAATATCGGTTCTAATATCGGATTCAATATCAGTTTTTCAATATCGGTTCTAATATCGGATTCAATACCGGTTTTTCAATATCGGTTCTAATATCGGATTCAATACCGGTTTTTCAATATCGGTTTTTCAATATCAGTTTTTCGATATCAGTTTTTCAATATTTGTTCTCCAATATCGGTTTTTGAATATCGGTTCTAATATCGGATTCAATATCGGTTTTTCAATATCGTTTTTGCAATATCCGTTTTTCGATATAGGTTTTTCAATATCGGTTTTTCAATATCGGTTTTTCAATATCGGTTCTAATATCGGATTCAATATCGGTTTTTCAATATCGGTTCTAATATCGGATTCAATATCGGTTTTTCAATATCGGTTATTCAATATCAGTTTTTCAATATTTGTTCTCCAATATCGGATTCAATATCGGTTTTTCAATATCGGTTCTAATATCGGATTCAATATCGGTTTTTCAATATCGGGTTTTCAATATCAGTTTTTCGATATCAGTTTTTCAATATTTGCTTTACAATATCGGTTTTTCAATATCGGTTCTAATATCGGTTTCAATATCGGTTTTTCAATATCAGTTTTTCGATATAGGTTTTTCAATATCGGTTTTTCAATATCGGTTTTTCAATATCAGTTTTTCAATATTTGGTTTTCAATATCGGTTTTTGAATATCGGTTCTAATATCGGTTCAATATCGGTTTTTCAATATCAGTTTTTCAATATTTGTTCTCCAATATCGGTTTTTGAATATCGGTTCTAATATCGGATTCAATATCTGTTTTTCAATATCAGTTTTTCGATATCAGTTTTTCAATATTTGTTTTTCAATATCGGTTTTTCAATATCGGTTCTAATATCGGTTTCAATATCGGTTTTTCAATATCGGTTTTTCAATATCAGTTTTTCAATATTTGTTCTCCAATATCGGTTTTTGAATATCGGTTCTAATATCGGATTCAATATCGGTTTTTCAATATCAGTTTTTCAGTATTTGTTCTCCAATATCGGTTTTTGAATATCGGTTCTAATATCGGTTTCAATATCGGTTTTTCAATATCGGTTTTTCAATATTTGTTCTCCAATATCGGTTTTTGAATATCGGTTCCAATATCGGATTCAATATCGGTTTTTCAATATCGGTTCTAATATCGGATTCAATATCGGTTTTTCAATATCGGTTTTGCAATATCAGTTTTTCGATATAGGTTTTTCAATATCGGTTCTAATATCGGTTTCAATATCAGTTTTTCGATATAGGTTTTTCAATATCGGTTTTTCAATATTTGTTCTCCAATATCGGTTTTTGAATATCGGTTCTAATATCGGATTCAATATCGGTTTTTCAATATCGGTTTTTTCAATATCAGTTTTTCGATATCAGTTTTTCAATATTTGTTTTTCAATATCGGTTTTTCAATATCGGTTCTAATATCGGTTTCAATATCGGTTTTTCAATATCGGTTTTGCAATATCAGTTTTTCGATATAGGTTTTTCAATATCGGTTTTTCAATATCGGTTTTGCAATATCAGTTTTTCGATATAGGTTTTTCAATATCGGTTTTGCAATATCAGTTTTTCGATATAGGTTTTTCAATATCGATTTTTCAATATCGGTTTTTCAATATCGGTTCTAATATCGGTTTCAATATCAGTTTTTCAATATTTGTTTTCCAATATCGGTTTTTCAATATCGGTTCTAATATCGGATTCAATATCGGCTTTTCAATATCGGTTTTTCAATATCAGTTTTTCGATATCAGTTTTTCAATATTTGTTTTTCAATATCGGTTTTTCAATATCGGTTCTAATATCGGTTTCAATATCGGTTATTCAATATCAGCTTTCGATATCAGTTTTTCAAGATTTGTTCTCCAATATCGGTTTTTGAATATCGGTTCTCATATCGGATTCAATATCAGTTTTTCAATATCGGTTCTAATATCGGATTCAATATCGGTTTTGCAATATCAGTTTTTCGATATCAGTTTTTCAATATTTGTTCTCCAATATCGGTTTTTGAATATCGGTTCTAATATCGGTTCTAATATCGGATTCAATACCGGTTTTTCAATATCGGTTTTTCAATATCAGTTTTTCGATATCAGTTTTTCAATATTTGTTCTCCAATATCGGTTTTTGAATATCGGTTCTAATATCGGTTTCAATATCGGTTTTTCAATATCGGTTTTTCAATATCAGTTTTTCAATATTTGTTCTCCAATATCGGTTTTTGAATATCGGTTCTAATATCGGATTCAATATCGGTTTTTCAATATCGGTTTTTTCAATATCAGTTTTTCGATATCAGTTTTTCAATATTTGTTTTTCAATATCGGTTCTAATATCGGTTTCAATATCGGTTTTTCAATATCGGTTTTGCAATATCAGTTTTTCGATATAGGTTTTTCAATATCGGTTTTTCAATATCGGTTTTGCAATATCAGTTTTTCGATAGAGGTTTTTCAATATCGGTTTTTCAATATCGGTTTTGCAATATCAGTTTTTCGATATAGGTTTTTCAATATCGATTTTTCAATATCGGTTTTTCAATATCGGTTCTAATATCGGTTTCAATATCAGTTTTTCAATATTTGTTTTCCAATATCGGTTTTTCAATATCGGTTCTAATATCGGATTCAATATCGGCTTTTCAATATCGGTTTTTCAATATCAGTTTTTCGATATCAGTTTTTCAATATTTGTTTTTCAATATCGGTTTTTCAATATCGGTTCTAATATCGGTTTCAATATCGGTTATTCAATATCAGCTTTCGATATCAGTTTTTCAAGATTTGTTCTCCAATATCGGTTTTTCAATATCGGTTCTAATATCGGATTCAATATCGGTTTTGCAATATCAGTTTTTCGATATCAGTTTTTCAATATTTGTTTTTCAATATCGGTTTTTCAATATCGGTTCTAATATCGGTTTCAATATCGGTTCTAATATCGGTTTCAATATCGGTTCTAATATCGGTTTCAATATCGGTTTTTCAATATCGGTTTTTCAATATCAGTTTTTCGATATCAGTTTTTCAATATTTGTTCTCCAATATCGGTTTTTGAATATCGGTTCTAATATCGGTTCTAATATCGGATTCAATACCGGTTTTTCAATATCGGTTTTTCAATATCAGTTTTTCGATATCAGTTTTTCAATATTTGTTCTCCAATATCGGTTTTTGAATATCGGTTCTAATATCGGTTTCAATATCGGTTTTTCAATATCGGTTTTTCAATATCAGTTTTTCAATATTTGTTTTTCGATATCAGTTTTTCAATATTTGCTTTACAATATCAGTTTTTCAATATCGGTTCTAATATCGGATTCAATATCGGTTTTGCAATATCAGTTTTTCAATATCAGTTTTTCAATATCAGTTTTTCAATATCAGTTTTTCAATATCGGTTTTTGAATATTTGTTCTCCAATATCGGTTTTTGAATATCGGTTCTAATATCGGATTCAATATCGGTTTTTCAATATCGGTTTTGCAATATCAGTTTTTCGATATAGGTTTTTCAATATCGGTTTTTCAATATCGGTTTTGCAATATCAGTTTTTCGATATAGGTTTTTCAATATCGGTTTTTCAATATCGGTTTTGCAATATCAGTTTTTCGATATAGGTTTTTCAATATCGGTTTTTCAATATCGGTTCTAATATCGGTTTCAATATCAGTTTTTCAATATCGGTTTTTCAATATTTGTTTTCCAATATCGGCTTTTCAATATCGGTTCTAATATCGGATTCAATATCGGCTTTTCAATATCGGTTTTTCAATATCAGTTTTTCGATATCAGTTTTTCAATATTTGTTTTTCAATATCGGTTTTTCAATATCGGTTCTAATATCGGTTTCAATATCGGTTATTCAATATCAGTTTTTCGATATCAGTTTTTCAAGATTTGTTCTCCAATATCGGTTTTTGAATATCGGTTCTAATATCGGATTCAATATCAGTTTTTCAATATCGGTTCTAATATCGGATTCAATACCGGTTTTTCAATATCGGTTCTAATATCGGATTCAATACCGGTTTTTCAATATCGGTTTTTCGATATCAGTTTTTCAATATTTGCTTTACAATATCGGTTTTTCAATATCGGTTCTAATATCGGTTTCAATATCGGTTTTTCAATATCAGTTTTTCGATATAGGTTTTTCAATATCGGTTTTTCAATATCGGTTTTTCAATATCAGTTTTTCAATATTTGGTTTTCAATATCGGTTTTTGATTATCGGTTCTAATATCGGTTCAATATCGGTTTTTCAATATCAGTTTTTCAATATTTGTTCTCCAATATCGGTTTTTGAATATCGGTTCTAATATCGGATTCAGTATCGGTTTTTCAATATCAGTTTTCAATATTTGTTCTCCAATATCGGTTTTTGAATATCGGTTCCAATATCGGATTCAATATCGGTTTTTCAATATCGGTTCTAATATCGGTTCTAATATCGGATTCAATATCGGTTTTTCAATATCGGTTCTAATATCGGATTCAATATCGGTTTTTCAATATCGGTTTTTCAATATCGGGTTTTCAATATCAGTTTTTCGATATCAGTTTTTCAATATTTGTTCTCTAATATCGGTTTTTGAATATCGGTTCTAATATCGGATTCAATATCGGGTTTTCAATATCGGTTTTTCAATATCAGTTTTTCGATATCAGTTTTTCAATATTTGTTTTTCAATATCGGTTTTTCAATATCGGTTCTAATATCGGATTCAATATCGGTTTTGCAATATCAGTTTTTCGATATCAGTTTTTCAATATTTGTTCTCCAATATCGGTTTTTGAATATCGGTTCTAATATCGGATTCAATATCGGTTTTTCAATATCAGTTTTTCAATATTTGTTTTTCGATATCAGTTTTTCAATATTTGCTTTACAATATCAGTTTTTCAATATCGGTTCTAATATCGGATTCAATATCGGTTTTGCAATATCAGTTTTTCAATATCAGTTTTTCAATATCAGTTTTTCAATATCTGTTTTTCAATATCGGTTTTTGAATATTTGTTCTCCAATATCGGTTTTTGAATATCGGTTCTAATATCGGATTCAATATCGGTTTTTCAATATCGGTTTTGCAATATCAGTTTTTCGATATAGGTTTTTCAATATCGGTTTTTCAATATCGGTTTTGCAATATCAGTTTTTCGATATAGGTTTTTCAATATCGGTTTTTCAATATCGGTTCTAATATCGGTTTCAATATCGGTTTTTCAATATCGGTTTTGCAATATCGGTTTTTCAATATCGGTTTTTCAATATCGGTTTTTCAATATCAGTTTTTCAATATTTGTTCTCCAATATCGGTTTTTGAATATCGGTTCTAATATCGGATTCAGTATCGGTTTTTCAATATCAGTTTTTCAATATTTGTTCTCTAATATCGGTTTTTGAATATCGGTTCTAATATCGGATTCAATATCGGGTTTTCAATATCGGTTTTTCAATATCAGTTTTTCGATATCAGTTTTTCAATATTTGTTTTTCAATATCGGTTTTTCAATATCGGTTCTAATATCGGATTCAATATCGGTTTTGCAATATCAGTTTTTCGATATCAGTTTTTCAATATTTGTTTTTCAATATCGGTTTTTCAATATCGGTTCTAATATCGGTTTCAGTATCGGTTTTTCAATATCGGTTTTTCAATATCAGTTTTTCGATATCAGTTTTTCAATATTTGTTCTCCAATATCGGTTTTTGAATATCGGTTCTAATATCGGTTCTAATATCGGATTCAATACCGGTTTTTCAATATCGGTTTTTCAATATCAGTTTTTCGATATCAGTTTTTCAATATTTGTTCTCCAATATCGGTTTTTGAATATCGGTTCTAATATCGGTTTCAATATCGGTTTTTCAATATCGGTTTTTCAATATCAGTTTTTCAATATTTGTTCTCCAATATCGGTTTTTGAATATCGGTTCTAATATCGGATTCAATATCGGTTTTTCAATATCAGTTTTTCAATATTTGTTTTTCGATATCAGTTTTTCAATATTTGCTTTACAATATCAGTTTTTCAATATCGGTTCTAATATGGGATTCAATATCGGTTTTGCAATATCAGTTTTTCAATATCAGTTTTTCAATATCAGTTTTTCAATATCAGTTTTTCAATATCGGTTTTTGAATATTTGTTCTCCAATATCGGTTTTTGAATATCGGTTCTAATATCGGATTCAATATCGGTTTTTCAATATCGGTTTTGCAATATCAGTTTTTCGATATAGGTTTTTCAATATCGGTTTTTCAATATCGGTTTTGCAATATCAGTTTTTCAATATCGGTTTTTCAATATCGGTTTTGCAATATCAGTTTTTCGATATAGGTTTTTCAATATCGGTTTTTCAATATCGGTTCTAATATCGGTTTCAATATCAGTTTTTCAATATCGGTTTTTCAATATTTGTTTTCCAATATCGGTTTTTCAATATCGGTTCTAATATCAGATTCAATATCGGCTTTTCAATATCGGTTTTTCAATATCAGTTTTTCGATATCAGTTTTTCAATATTTGTTTTTCAATATCGGCTTTTCAATATCGGTTCTAATATCGGTTTCAATATCGGTTATTCAATATCAGTTTTTCGATATCAGTTTTTCAAGATTTGTTCTCCAATATCGGTTTTTGAATATCGGTTCTAATATCGGATTCAATATCAGTTTTTCAATATCGGTTCTAATATCGGTTTTTCAATATCGTTTTTGCAATATCAGTTTTTCGATATAGGTTTTTCAATATTTGTTTTTCAATATCGGTTTTTCAATATCGGTTCTAATATCGGTTTCAATATCGGTTTTTCAATATCGGTTTTTCAATATCAGTTTTTCAATATTTGTTCTCCAATATCGGTTTTTGAATATCGGTTCTAATATCGGTTTCAATATCGGTTTTTCAATATCGGTTTTTCAATATCAGTTTTTCAATATTTGTTCTCCAATATCGGTTTTTGAATATCGGTTCTAATATCGGATTCAATATCGGTTTTTCAATATCAGTTTTTCAATATTTGTTTTTCGATATCAGTTTTTCAATATTTGCTTTACAATATCAGTTTTTCAATATCGGTTCTAATATCGGATTCAATATCGGTTTTGCAATATCAGTTTTTCAATATCAGTTTTTCAATATCAGTTTTTCAATATCAGTTTTTCAATATCGGTTTTTGAATATTTGTTCTCCAATATCGGTTTTTGAATATCGGTTCTAATATCGGATTCAATATCGGTTTTTCAATATCGGTTTTGCAATATCAGTTTTTCGATATAGGTTTTTCAATATCGGTTTTTCAATATCGGTTTTGCAATATCAGTTTTTCGATATAGGTTTTTCAATATCGGTTTTTCAATATCGGTTTTGCAATATCAGTTTTTCGATATAGGTTTTTCAATATCGGTTTTTCAATATCGGTTCTAATATCGGTTTCAATATCAGTTTTTCAATATCGGTTTTTCAATATTTGTTTTTCAATATCGGTTTTTCAATATCGGTTCTAATATCGGTTTCAATATCGGTTTTTCAATATCGGGTTTTCAATATCGGTTTTTCGATATCAGTTTTTCAATATTTGTTTTTCAATATCGGTTTTTCAATATCGGTTCTAATATCGGTTTCAATATCGGTTTTTCAATATCGGTTTTTCAATATCGGTTTTTCAATATCAGTTTTTCAATATTTGTTCTCCAATATCGGTTTTTGAATATCGGTTCTAATATCGGATTCAGTATCGGTTTTTCAATATCAGTTTTTCAATATTTGTTCTCCAATATCGGTTTTTGAATATCGGTTCCAATATCGGATTCAATATCGGTTTTTCAATATCGGTTCTAATATCGGTTCTAATATCGGATTCAATATCGGTTTTTCAATATCAGTTTTTCGATATCAGTTTTTCAATATTTGTTCTCCAGTATCGGTTTTTGAATATCGGTTCCAATATCGGATTCAATATCGGTTTTTCAATATCGGTTCTAATATCGGATTCAATATCGGTTTTTCAATATCGGTTTTTCAATATCGGGTTTTCAATATCAGTTTTTCGATATCAGTTTTTCAATATTTGTTTTCTAATATCGGTTTTTGAATATCGGTTCTAATATCGGATTCAATAGCGGGTTTTCAATATCGGTTTTTCAATATCAGTTTTTCGATATCAGTTTTTCAATATTTGTTTTTCAATATCGGTTTTTCAATATCGGTTCTAATATCGGATTCAATATCGGTTTTGCAATATCAGTTTTTCGATATCAGTTTTTCAATATTTGTTTTTCAATATCGGTTTTTCAATATCGGTTCTAATATCGGTTTCAATATCGGTTTTTCAATATCGGTTTTTCAATATCAGTTTTTCGATATCAGTTTTTCAATATTTGTTCTCCAATATCGGTTTTTGAATATCGGTTCTAATATCGGTTCTAATATCGGATTCAATACCGGTTTTTCAATATCGGTTTTTCAATATCAGTTTTTCGATATCAGTTTTTCAATATTTGTTCTCCAATATCGGTTTTTGAATATCGGTTCTAATATCGGTTTCAATATCGGTTTTTCAATATCGGTTTTTCAATATCAGTTTTTCAATATTTGTTCTCCAATATCGGTTTTTGAATATCGGTTCTAATATCGGATTCAATATCGGTTTTTCAATATCAGTTTTTCAATATTTGTTTTTCGATATCAGTTTTTCAATATTTGCTTTACAATATCAGTTTTTCAATATCGGTTCTAATATCGGATTCAATATCGGTTTTTCAATATTTGTTTTTCAATATCGGTTTTTCAATATCGGTTTTGCAATATCAGTTTTTCGATATAGGTTTTTCAATATCGGTTTTTCAATATCGGTTTTGCAATATCAGTTTTTCGATATAGGTTTTTCAATATGGGTTTTTCAATATCGGTTTTGCAATATCAGTTTTTCGATATAGGTTTTTCAATATCGGTTTTTCAATATCGGTTCTAATATCGGTTTCAATATCAGTTTTTCAATATCGGTTTTTCAATATTTGTTTTCCAATATCGGTTATTCAATATCGGTTCTAATATCGGATTCAATATCGGCTTTTCAATATCGGTTTTTCAATATCAGCTTTTCGATATCAGTTTTTCAATATTTGCTTTCAATATCGGCTTTTCAATATCGTTTCTAATATCGGTTTCAATATCGGTTATTCAATATCAGTTTTTCGATATCAGTTTTTCAAGATTTGTTCTCCAATATCGGTTTTTGAATATCGGTTCTAATATCGGATTCAATATCAGTTTTTCAATATCGGTTCTAATATCGGATTCAATACCGGTTTTTCAATATCGGTTCTAATATCGGATTCAATACCGGTTTTTCAATATCGGTTTTTCAATATCAGTTTTTCGATATCAGTTTTTCAATATTTGTTCTCCAATATCGGTTTTTGAATATCGGTTCTAATATCGGATTCAATATCGGTTTTTCAATATCGTTTTTGCAATATCAGTTTTTCGATATAGGTTTTTCAATATCGGTTTTTCAATATCGGTTTTGCAATATCAGTTTTTCGATATAGGTTTTTCAATATCGGTTTTTCAATATCGGTTTTTCAATATCAGTTTTTCGATATCAGTTTTTCAATATTTGCTTTACAATATCGGTTTTTCAATATCGGTTCTAATATCGGTTTCAATATCGGTTTTTCAATATCAGTTTTTCGATATAGGTTTTTCAATATCGGTTTTTCAATATCGGTTTTTCAATATCAGTTTTTCAATATTTGGTTTTCAATATCGGTTCTAATATCGGTTCAATATCGGTTTTTCAATATCAGTTTTTCAATATTTGTTCTCCAATATCGGTTTTTGAATATCGGTTCTAATATCGGATTCAATATCTGTTTTTCAATATCGGTTTTTCAATATCAGTTTTTCGATATCAGTTTTTCAATATTTGTTTTTCAATATCGGTTTTTCAATATCGGTTCTAATATCGGTTTCAATATCAGTTTTTCGATATAGGTTTTTCAATATCGGTTCTAATATCGGTTTCAATATCAGTTTTTCGATATAGGTTTTTCAATATCGGTTTTTCAATATTTGTTCTCCAATATCGGTTTTTGAATATCGGTTCTAATATCGGATTCAATATCGGTTTTTCAATATCGGTTTTTTCAATATCAGTTTTTCGATATCAGTTTTTCAATATTTGTTTTTCAATATCGGTTTTTCAATATCGGTTCTAATATCGGTTTCAATATCGGTTTTTCAATATCGGTTTTGCAATATCAGTTTTTCGATATAGGTTTTTCAATATCGGTTTTTCAATATCGGTTTTGCAATATCAGTTTTTCGATATAGGTTTTTCAATATCGGTTTTTCAATATCGGTTTTGCAATATCAGTTTTTCGATATAGGTTTTTCAATATCGATTTTTCAATATCGGTTTTTCAATATCGGTTCTAATATCGGTTTCAATATCAGTTTTTCAATATTTGTTTTCCAATATCGGTTTTTCAATATCGGTTCTAATATCGGATTCAATATCGGCTTTTCAATATCGGTTTTTCAATATCAGTTTTTCGATATCAGTTTTTCAATATTTGTTTTTCAATATCGGTTTTTCAATATCGGTTCTAATATCGGTTTCAATATCGGTTATTCAATATCACCTTTCGATATCAGTTTTTCAAGATTTGTTCTCCAATATCGGTTTTTGAATATCGGTTCTCATATCGGATTCAATATCAGTTTTTCAATATCGGTTCTAATATCGGATTCAATACCGGTTTTTCAATATCGGTTCTAATATCGGATTCAATATCGGTTTTTCAATATCGTTTTTGCAATATCAGTTTTTCGATATAGGTTTTTCAATATCGGTTTTTTCAATATCAGTTTTTCGATATCAGTTTTTCAATATTTGTTTTTCAATATCGGTTTTTCAATATCGGTTCTAATATCGGTTTCAATATCGGTTTTTCAATATCGGTTTTTCAATATCGGTTTTTCAATATCAGTTTTTCAATATTTGTTCTCCAATATCGGTTTTTGAATATCGGTTCTAATATCGGTTCAATATCGGTTTTTCAATATCAGTTTTTCAATATTTGTTCTCCAATATCGGTTTTTGAATATCGGTTCTAATATCGGATTCAATATCTGTTTTTCAATATCGGTTTTTCAATATCAGTTTTTCGATATCAGTTTTTCAATATTTGTTTTTCAATATCGGTTTTTCAATATCGGTTCTAATATCGGTTTCAATATCGGTTTTTCAATATCGGTTTTTCAATATCAGTTTTTCAATATTTGTTCTCCAATATCGGTTTTTGAATATCGGTTCTAATATCGGATTCAATATCGGTTTTTCAATATCAGTTTTTCAGTATTTGTTCTCCAATATCGGTTTTTGAATATCGGTTCTAATATCGGTTTCAATATCGGTTTTTCAATATCGGTTTTTCAATATTTGTTCTCCAATATCGGTTTTTGAATATCGGTTCCAATATCGGATTCAATATCGGTTTTTCAATATCGGTTCTAATATCGGATTCAATATCGGTTTTTCAATATCGGTTTTGCAATATCAGTTTTTCGATATAGGTTTTTCAATATCGGTTCTAATATCGGTTTCAATATCAGTTTTTCGATATAGGTTTTTCAATATCGGTTTTTCAATATTTGTTCTCCAATATCGGTTTTTGAATATCGGTTCTAATATCGGATTCAATATCGGTTTTTCAATATCGGTTTTTTCAATATCAGTTTTTCGATATCAGTTTTTCAATATTTGTTTTTCAATATCGGTTTTTCAATATCGGTTCTAATATCGGTTTCAATATCGGTTTTTCAATATCGGTTTTGCAAAATCAGTTTTTCGATATAGGTTTTTCAATATCGGTTTTTCAATATCGGTTTTGCAATATCAGTTTTTCGATATAGGTTTTTCAATATCGGTTTTTCAATATCGGTTTTGCAATATCAGTTTTTCGATATAGGTTTTTCAATATCGATTTTTCAATATCGGTTTTTCAATATCGGTTCTAATATCGGTTTCAATATCAGTTTTTCAATATTTGTTTTCCAATATCGGTTTTTCAATATCGGTTCTAATATCGGATTCAATATCGGCTTTTCAATATCGGTTTTTCAATATCAGTTTTTCGATATCAGTTTTTCAATATTTGTTTTTCAATATCGGTTTTTCAATATCGGTTCTAATATCGGTTTCAATATCGGTTATTCAATATCAGCTTTCGATATCAGTTTTTCAAGATTTGTTCTCCAATATCGGTTTTTGAATATCGGTTCTCATATCGGATTCAATATCAGTTTTTCAATATCGGTTCTAATATCGGATTCAATACCGGTTTTTCAATATCGGTTCTAATATCGGATTCAATATCGGTTTTTCAATATCGTTTTTGCAATATCAGTTTTTCGATATAGGTTTTTCAATATCGGTTTTTTCAATATCAGTTTTTCGATATCAGTTTTTCAATATTTGTTTTTCAATATCGGTTTTTCAATATCGGTTCTAATATCGGTTTCAATATCGGTTTTTCAATATCGGTTTTTCAATATCGGTTTTTCAATATCAGTTTTTCAATATTTGTTCTCCAATATCGGTTTTTGAATATCGGTTCTAATATCGGATTCAATATCGGTTTTTCAATATCGATTTTTCAATATCAGTTTTTCAATATTTGTTCTCCAATATCGGTTTTTGAATATCGGTTCTAATATCGGATTCAATATCGGTTTTTCAATATCGGTTTTTCAATATCGGTTTTTCAATATCAGTTTTTCAATATCAGTTTTTCGATATAGGTTTTTCAATATCGGTTTTTCAATATCGGTTTTGCAATATCGGTTCTAATATCGGAATCAATATCGGCTATTCAATATCGGTTTTTCAATATCAGTTTTTCGATATCAGTTTTTCAATATTTGTTTTTCAATATCGGTTTTTCAATATCGGTTCTAATATCGGTTTCAATATCGGTTTTTCAATATCGGTTTTTCAATATCGGTTTTTCAATATCAGTTTTTCAATATTTGTTCTCCAATATCGGTTTTTGAATATCGGTTCTAATATCGGATTCAGTATCGGTTTTTCAATGTCAGTTTTTCAATATTTGTTCTCCAATATCGGTTTTTGAATATCGGTTCCAATATCGGATTCAATATCGGTTTTTCAATATCGGTTCTAATATCGGATTCAATATCGGTTTTTCAATATCGGGTTTTCAATATCAGTTTTTCGATATCAGTTTTTCAATATTTGTTCTCCAATATCGGTTTTTGAATATCGGTTTCAATATCGGTTTTTCAATATCGGTTTTTCAATATCGGTTTTTCAATATCAGTTTTTCAATATTTGTTCTCCAATATCGGTTTTTGAATATCGGTTCTAATATCGGATTCAATATCGGGTTTTCAATATCGGTTTTTCAATATCAGTTTTTCGATATCAGTTTTTCAATATTTGTTTTTCAATATCGGTTTTTCAATATCGGTTCTAATATCGGATTCAATATCGGTTTTGCAATATCAGTTTTTCGATATCAGTTTTTCAATATTTGTTCTCCAATATCGGTTTTTGAATATCGGTTCTAATATCGGTTCTAATATCGGATTCAATACCGGTTTTTCAATATCGGTTTTTCAATATCAGTTTTTCGATATCAGTTTTTCAATATTTGTTCTCCAATATCGGTTTTTGAATATCGGTTCTAATATCGGTTTCAATATCGGTTTTTCAATATCGGTTTTTCAATATCAGTTTTTCAATATTTGTTCTCCAATATCGGTTTTTGAATATCGGTTCTAATATCGGATTCAATATCGGTTTTTCAATATCAGTTTTTCAATATTTGTTTTTCGATATCAGTTTTTCAATATTTGCTTTACAATATCAGTTTTTCAATATCGGTTCTAATATCGGATTCAATATCGGTTTTGCAATATCAGTTTTTCAATATCAGTTTTTCAATATCAGTTTTTCAATATCAGTTTTTCAATATCGGTTTTTGAATATTTGTTCTCCAATATCGGTTTTTGAATATCGGTTCTAATATCGGATTCAATATCGGTTTTTCAATATCGGTTTTGCAATATCAGTTTTTCGATATAGGTTTTTCAATATCGGTTTTTCAATATCGGTTTTGCAATATCAGTTTTTCGATATAGGTTTTTCAATATCGGTTTTTCAATATCGGTTTTGCAATATCAGTTTTTCGATATAGGTTTTTCAATATCGGTTTTTCAATATCGGTTCTAATATCGGTTTTTCAATATCAGTTTTTCGATATCAGTTTTTCAATATTTGTTTTTCAATATCGGTTTTTCAATATCGGTTCTAATATCGGTTTCAATATCGGTTATTCAATATCAGTTTTTCGATATCAGTTTTTCAAGATTTGTTCTCCAATATCGGTTTTTGAATATCGGTTCTAATATCGGATTCAATATCAGTTTTTCAATATCGGTTCTAATATCGGATTCAATACCGGTTTTTCAATATCGGTTCTAATATCGGATTCAATACCGGTTTTTCAATATCGGTTTTTCAATATCAGTTTTTCGATATCAGTTTTTCAATATTTGTTCTCCAATATCGGTTTTTGAATATCGGTTCTAATATCGGATTCAATATCGGTTTTTCAATATCGTTTTTGCAATATCAGTTTTTCGATATAGGTTTTTCAATATCGGTTTTTCAATATCGGTTCTAATATCGGATTCAATATCGGTTTTTCAATATCGGTTATTCAATATCAGTTTTTCAATATTTGTTCTCCAATATCGGATTCAATATCGGTTTTTCAATATCGGTTCTAATATCGGATTCAATATCGGTTTTTCAATATCGGGTTTTCAATATCAGTTTTTCGATATCAGTTTTTCAATATTTGCTTTACAATATCGGTTTTTCAATATCGGTTCTAATATCGGTTTCAATATCGGTTTTTCAATATCAGTTTTTCGATATAGGTTTTTCAATATCGGTTTTTCAATATCGGTTTTTCAATATCAGTTTTTCAATATTTGGTTTTCAATATCGGTTTTTGAATATCGGTTCTAATATCGGTTCAATATCGGTTTTTCAATATCGGTTTTTCAATATCGGTTCTTATATCGGTTTCAATATCGGTTTTTCAATATCGGTTTTTCAATATCAGTTTTTCAATATTTGTTCTCCAATATCGGTTTTTGAATATCGGTTCTAATATCGGATTCAATATCGGTTTTTCAATATCAGTTTTTCAGTATTTGTTCTCCAATATCGGTTTTTGAATATCGGTTCTAATATCGGTTTCAATATCGGTTTTTCAATATCGGTTTTTCAATATTTGTTCTCCAATATCGGTTTTTGAATATCGGTTCCAATATCGGATTCAATATCGGTTTTTCAATATCGGTTCTAATATCGGATTCAATATCGGTTTTTCAATATCGGTTTTGCAATATCGGGTTTTCAATATCAGTTTTTCGATATCAGTTTTTCAATATTTGTTCTCTAATATCGGTTTTTGAATATCGGTTCTAATATCGGATTCAATATCGGGTTTTCAATATCGGTTTTTCAATATCAGTTTTTCTATATCAGTTTTTCAATATTTGTTTTTCAATATCGGTTTTTCAATATCGGTTCTAATATCGGATTCAATATCGGTTTTGCAATATCAGTTTTTCGATATCAGTTTTTCAATATTTGTTTTTCAATATCGGTTTTTCAATATCGGTTCTAATATCGGTTTCAATATCGGTTTTTCAATATCGGTTTTTCAATATCAGTTTTTCGATATCAGTTTTTCAATATTTGTTCTCCAATATCGGTTTTTGAATATCGGTTTCAATATCGGTTTTTCAATATCGGTTTTTCAATATCGGTTTTTCAATATCAGTTTTTCAATATTTGTTCTCCAATATCGGTTTTTGAATATCGGTTCTAATATCGGATTCAATATCGGGTTTTCAATATCGGTTTTTCAATATCAGTTTTTCGATATCAGTTTTTCAATATTTGTTTTTCAATATCGGTTTTTCAATATCGGTTCTAATATCGGATTCAATATCGGTTTTGCAATATCAGTTTTTCGATATCAGTTTTTCGATATCAGTTTTTCAATATTTGTTCTCCAATATCGGTTTTTGAATATCGGTTCTAATATCGGTTCTAATATCGGATTCAATACCGGTTTTTCAATATCGGTTTTTCAATATCAGTTTTTCGATATCAGTTTTTCAATATTTGTTCTCCAATATCGGTTTTTGAATATCGGTTCTAATATCGGTTTCAATATCGGTTTTTCAATATCGGTTTTTCAATATCAGTTTTTCAATATTTGTTCTCCAATATCGGTTTTTGAATATCGGTTCTAATATCGGATTCAATATCGGTTTTTCAATATCAGTTTTTCAGTATTTGTTCTCCAATATCGGTTTTTGAATATCGGTTCTAATATCGGTTTCAATATCGGTTTTTCAATATCGGTTTTTCAATATTTGTTCTCCAATATCGGTTTTTGAATATCGGTTCCAATATCGGATTCAATATCGGTTTTTCAATATCGGTTCTAATATCGGATTCAATATCGGTTTTGCAATATCAGTTTTTCAATATCAGTTTTTCAATATCAGTTTTTCAATATCAGTTTTTCAATATCGGTTTTTGAATATTTGTTCTCCAATATCGGTTTTTCAATATCGGTTTTGCAATATCAGTTTTTCGATATAGGTTTTTCAATATCGGTTTTTCAATATCGGTTTTGCAATATCAGTTTTTCGATATAGGTTTTTCAATATCGGTTTTTCAATATCGGTTTTGCAATATCAGTTTTTCGATATAGGTTTTTCAATATCGGTTTTTCAATATCGGTTCTAATATCGGTTTTTCAATATCAGTTTTTCGATATCAGTTTTTCAATATTTGTTTTTCAATATCGGTTTTTCAATATCGGTTCTAATATCGGTTTCAATATCGGTTATTCAATATCAGTTTTTCGATATCAGTTTTTCAAGATTTGTTCTCCAATATCGGTTTTTGAATATCGGTTCTAATATCGGATTCAATATCAGTTTTTCAATATCGGTTCTAATATCGGATTCAATACCGGTTTTTCAATATCGGTTCTAATATCGGATTCAATACCGGTTTTTCAATATCGGTTTTTCAATATCAGTTTTTCGATATCAGTTTTTCAATATTTGTTCTCCAATATCGGTTTTTGAATATCGGTTCTAATATCGGATTCAATATCGGTTTTTCAATATCGTTTTTGCAATATCAGTTTTTCCATATAGGTTTTTCAATATCGGTTTTTCAATATCGGTTTTTCAATATCGGTTCTAATATCGGATTCAATATCGGTTTTTCAATATCGGTTATTCAATATCAGTTTTTCAATATTTGTTCTCCAATATCGGATTCAATATCGGTTTTTCAATATCGGTTCTAATATCGGATTCAATATCGGTTTTTCAATATCGGGTTTTCAATATCAGGTTTTCGATATCAGTTTTTCAATATTTGCTTTACAATATCGGTTTTTCAATATCGGTTCTAATATCGGTTTCAATATCGGTTTTTCAATATCAGTTTTTCGATATAGGTTTTTCAATATCGGTTTTTCAATATCGGTTTTTCAATATCAGTTTTTCAATATTTGGTTTTCAATATCGGTTTTTGAATATCGGTTCTAATATCGGTTCAATATCGGTTTTTCAATATCGGTTTTTCAATATCAGTTTTTCAATATTTGGTTTTCAATATCGGTTTTTGAATATCGGTTCTAATATCGGTTCAATATCGGTTTTTCAATATCGGTTTTTCAATATCGGTTCTAATATCGGTTTCAATATCGGTTTTTCAATATCGGTTTTTCAATATCAGTTTTTCAATATTTGTTCTCCAATATCGGTTTTTGAATATCGGTTCTAATATCGGATTCAATATCGGTTTTTCAATATCAGTTTTTCAGTATTTGTTCTCCAATATCGGTTTTTGAATATCGGTTCTAATATCGGTTTCAATATCGGTTTTTCAATATCGGTTTTTCAATATTTGTTCTCCAATATCGGTTTTTGAATATCGGTTCCAATATCGGATTCAATATCGGTTTTTCAATATCGGTTCTAATATCGGATTCAATATCGGTTTTTCAATATCGGTTTTGCAATATCGGGTTTTCAATATCAGTTTTTCGATATCAGTTTTTCAATATTTGTTCTCTAATATCGGTTTTTGAATATCGGTTCTAATATCGGATTCAATATCGGGTTTTCAATATCGGTTTTTCAATATCAGTTTTTCGATATCAGTTTTTCAATATTTGTTTTTCAATATCGGTTTTTCAATATCGGTTCTAATATCGGATTCAATATCGGTTTTGCAATATCAGTTTTTCAATATCAGTTTTTCAATATCAGTTTTTCAATATCAGTTTTTCAATATCGGTTTTTGAATATTTGTTCTCCAATATCGGTTTTTGAATATCGGTTCTAATATCGGATTCAATATCGGTTTTTCAATATCAGTTTTTCGATATCAGTTTTTCAATATTTGTTTTTCAATATCGGTTTTTCAATATCGGTTCTAATATCGGTTTCAATATCGGTTTTTCAATATCGGTTTTTCAATATCAGTTTTTCGATATCAGTTTTTCAATATTTGTTCTCCAATATCGGTTTTTGAATATCGGTTCTAATATCGGTTCTAATATCGGATTCAATACCGGTTTTTCAATATCGGTTTTTCAATATCAGTTTTTCGATATCAGTTTTTCAATATTTGTTCTCCAATATCGGTTTTTGAATATCGGTTCTAATATCGGTTTCAATATCGGTTTTTCAATATCGGTTTTTCAATATCAGTTTTTCAATATTTGTTCTCCAATATCGGTTTTTGAATATCGGTTCTAATATCGGATTCAATATCGGTTTTTCAATATCAGTTTTTCAATATTTGATTTTCGATATCAGTTTTTCAATATTTGCTTTACAATATCAGTTTTTCAATATCGGTTCTAATATCGGATTCAATATCGGTTTGGCAATATCAGTTTTTCAATATCAGTTTTTCAATATCAGTTTTTCAATATCAGTTTTTCAATATCGGTTTTTGAATATTTGTTCTCCAATATCGGTTTTTGAATATCGGTTCTAATATCGGATTCAATATCGGTTTTTCAATATCGGTTTTGCAATATCAGTTTTTCGATATAGGTTTTTCAATATCGGTTTTTCAATATCGGTTTTGCAATATCAGTTTTTCGATATAGGTTTTTCAATATCGGTTTTTCAATATCGGTTTTGCAATATCAGTTTTTCGATATAGGTTTTTCAATATCGGTTTTTCAATATCGGTTCTAATATCGGTTTCAATATCAGTTTTTCAATATCGGTTTTTCAATATTTGTTTTCCAATATCGGTTTTTCAATATCGGTTCTAATATCGGATTCAATATCGGCTTTTCAATATCGGTTTTTCAATATCAGTTTTTCGATATCAGTTTTTCAATATTTGTTTTTCAATATCGGTTTTTCAATATCAGTTTTTCGATATCAGTTTTTCAATATTTGTTTTTCAATATCGGTTTTTCAATATCGGTTCTAATATCGGTTTCAATATCGGTTTTTCAATATCGGTTTTTCAATATCAGTTTTTCAATATTTGTTCTCCAATATCGGTTTTTGAATATCGGTTCTAATATCGGATTCAATATCGGTTTTTCAATATCAGTTTTTCAGTATTTGTTCTCCAATATCGGTTTTTGAATATCGGTTCTAATATTGGTTTCAATATCGGTTTTTCAATATCGGTTTTTCAATATCGGTTTTTCAATATTTGTTCTCCAATATCGGTTTTTGAATATCGGTTCCAATATCGGATTCAATATCGGTTTTTCAATATCGGTTCTAATATCGGATTCAATATCGGTTTTTCAATATCGGTTTTGCAATATCAGTTTTTCGATATAGGTTTTTCAATATGGGTTCTAATATCGGTTTCAATATCAGTTTTTCGATATAGGTTTTTCAATATCGGTTTTTCAATATCAGTTTTTCGATATAGGTTTTTCAATATCGGTTTTTCAATATTTGTTCTCCAATATCGGTTTTTGAATATCGGTTCTAATATCGGATTCAATATCAGTTTTTCAATATCGGTTCTAATATCGGATTCAATACCGGTTTTTCAATATCGGTTCTAATATCGGATTCAATACCGGTTTTTCAATATCGGTTTTTCAATATCAGTTTTTCGATATCAGTTTTTCAATATTTGTTCTCCAATATCGGTTTTTGAATATCGGTTCTAATATCGGATTCAATATCGGTTTTTCAATATCGTTTTTGCAATATCAGTTTTTCCATATAGGTTTTTCAATATCGGTTTTTCAATATCGGTTTTTCAATATCGGTTCTAATATCGGATTCAATATCGGTTTTTCAATATCGGTTATTCAATATCAGTTTTTCAATATTTGTTCTCCAATATCGGATTCAATATCGGTTTTTCAATATCGGTTCTAATATCGGATTCAATATCGGTTTTTCAATATCGGGTTTTCAATATCGGTTTTTCAATATCAGTTTTTCGATATCAGTTTTTCAATATTTGTTTTTCAATATCGGTTTTTCAATATCGGTTCTAATATCGGATTCAATATCGGTTTTGCAATATCAGTTTTTCAATATCAGTTTTTCAATATCAGTTTTTCAATATCAGTTTTTCAATATCGGTTTTTGAATATTTGTTCTCCAATATCGGTTTTTGAATATCGGTTCTAATATCGGATTCAATATCGGTTTTTCAATATCAGTTTTTCGATATCAGTTTTTCAATATTTGTTTTTCAATATCGGTTTTTCAATATCGGTTCTAATATCGGTTTCAATATCGGTTTTTCAATATCGGTTTTTCAATATCAGTTTTTCGATATCAGTTTTTCAATATTTGTTCTCCAATATCGGTTTTTGAATATCGGTTCTAATATCGGTTTCAATATCGGTTTTTCAATATCGGTTTTTCAATATCAGTTTTTCAATATTTGTTCTCCAATATCGGTTTTTGAATATCGGTTCTAATATCGGATTCAATATCGGTTTTTCAATATCAGTTTTTCAATATTTGATTTTCGATATCAGTTTTTCAATATTTGCTTTACAATATCAGTTTTTCAATATCGGTTCTAATATCGGATTCAATATCGGTTTGGCAATATCAGTTTTTCAATATCAGTTTTTCAATATCAGTTTTTCAATATCAGTTTTTCAATATCGGTTTTTGAATATTCGTTCTCCAATATCGGTTTTTGAATATCGGTTCTAATATCGGATTCAATATCGGTTTTTCAATATCGGTTTTGCAATATCAGTTTTTCGATATAGGTTTTTCAATATCGGTTTTTCAATATCGGTTTTGCAATATCAGTTTTTCGATATAGGTTTTTCAATATCGGTTTTTCAATATCGGTTTTGCAATATCAGTTTTTCGATATAGGTTTTTCAATATCGGTTTTTCAATATCGGTTCTAATATCGGTTTCAATATCAGTTTTTCAATATCGGTTTTTCAATATTTGTTTTCCAATATCGGTTTTTCAATATCGGTTCTAATATCGGATTCAATATCGGCTTTTCAATATCGGTTTTTCAATATCAGTTTTTCGATATCAGTTTTTCAATATTTGTTTTTCAATATCGGTTTTTCAATATCAGTTTTTCGATATCAGTTTTTCAATATTTGTTTTTCAAAATCGGTTTTTCAATATCGGTTCTAATATCGGTTTCAATATCGGTTTTTCAATATCGGTTTTTCAATATCAGTTTTTCAATATTTGTTCTCCAATATCGGTTTTTGAATATCGGTTCTAATATCGGATTCAATATCGGTTTTTCAATATCAGTTTTTCAGTATTTGTTCTCCAATATCGGTTTTTGAATATCGGTTCTAATATTGGTTTCAATATCGGTTTTTCAATATCGGTTTTTCAATATCGGTTTTTCAATATTTGTTCTCCAATATCGGTTTTTGAATATCGGTTCCAATATCGGATTCAATATCGGTTTTTCAATATCGGTTCTAATATCGGATTCAATATCGGTTTTTCAATATCGGTTTTGCAATATCAGTTTTTCGATATAGGTTTTTCAATATGGGTTCTAATATCGGTTTCAATATCAGTTTTTCGATATAGGTTTTTCAATATCGGTTTTTCAATATTTGTTCTCCAATATCGGTTTTTGAATATCGGTTCTAATATCGGATTCAATATCGGTTTTTCAATATCGGTTTTTTCAATATCAGTTTTTCGATATCAGTTTTTCAATATTTGTTTTTCAATATCGGTTTTGCAATATCAGTTTTTCGATATATGTTTTTCAATATCGGTTTTTCAATATCGGTTTTTCAATATCGGTTTTTCAATATCAGTTTTTCAATATTTGTTCTCCAATATCGGTTTTTGAATATCGGTTCTAATATCGGATTCAATATCGGGTTTTCAATATCGGTTTTTGAATATCGGTTCTAATATCGGATTCAATATCGGGTTTTCAATATCGGTTTTTCAATATCAGTTTTTCGATATCAGTTTTTCAAAATTTGTTTTTCAATATCGGTTTTTCAATATCGGTTCTAATATCGGATTCAATATCGGCTTTTCAATATCGGTTTTTCAATATCGGTTTTTCAATATCAGTTTTTCAATATTTGTTCTCCAATATCGGTTTTTGAATATCGGTTCTAATATCGGATTCAATATCGGGTTTTCAATATCGGTTTTTCAATATCAGTTTTTCGATATCAGTTTTTCAATATTTGTTTTTCAATATCGGTTTTTCAATATCGGTTCTAATATCGGTTTCAATATCGGTTTTTCAATATCGGTTTTTCAATATCAGTTTTTCAATATTTGTTCTCCAATATCGGTTTTTGAATATCGGTTCTAATATCGGATTCAATATCGGTTTTTCAATATCAGTTTTTCAATATTTGTTTTTCGATATCAGTTTTTCAATATTTGCTTTACAATATCAGTTTTTCAATATCGGTTCTAATATCGGATTCAATATCGGTTTTGCAATATCAGTTTTTCAATATCAGTTTTTCAATATCAGTTTTTCAATATCAGTTTTTCAATATCGGTTTTTGAATATTTGTTCTCCAATATCGGTTTTTGAATATCGGTTCTAATATCGGATTCAATATCGGTTTTTCAATATCGGTTTTGCAATATCAGTTTTTCGATATAGGTTTTTCAATATCGGTTTTTCAATATCGGTTTTGCAATATCAGTTTTTCGATATAGGTTTTTCAATATCGGTTTTTCAATATCGGTTTTGCAATATCAGTTTTTCGATATAGGTTTTTCAATATCGGTTTTTCAATATCGGTTCTAATATCGGTTTTTCAATATCAGTTTTTCGATATCAGTTTTTCAATATTTGTTTTTCAATATCGGTTTTTCAATATCGGTTCTAATATCGGTTTCAATATCGGTTATTCAATATCAGTTTTTCGATATCAGTTTTTCAAGATTTGTTCTCCAATATCGGTTTTTGAATATCGGTTCTAATATCGGATTCAATATCGGTTTTTCAATATCAGTTTTTCAGTATTTGTTCTCCAATATCGGTTTTTGAATATCGGTTCTAATATCGGTTTCAATATCGGTTTTTCAATATCGGTTTTTCAATATTTGTTCTCCAATATCGGTTTTTGAATATCGGTTCCAATATCGGATTCAATATCGGTGTTTCAATATCGGTTCTAATATCGGATTCAATATCGGTTTTTCAATATCGGTTTTGCAATATCGGGTTTTCAATATCAGTTTTTCGATATCAGTTTTTCAATATTTGTTCTCTAATATCGGTTTTTGAATATCGGTTCTAATATCGGATTCAATATCGGGTTTTCAATATCGGTTTTTCAATATCAGTTTTTCGATATCAGTTTTTCAATATTTGTTTTTCAATATCGGTTTTTCAATATCGGTTCTAATATCGGATTCAATATCGGTTTTGCAATATCAGTTTTTCGATATCAGTTTTTCAATATTTGTTTTTCAATATCGGTTTTTCAATATCGGTTCTAATATCGGTTTCAATATCGGTTTTTCAATATCGGTTTTTCAATATCAGTTTTTCGATATCAGTTTTTCAATATTTGTTCTCCAATATCGGTTTTTGAATATCGGTTCTAATATCGGTTCTAATATCGGATTCAATACCGGTTTTTCAATATCGGTTTTTCAATATCAGTTTTTCGATATCAGTTTTTCAATATTTGTTCTCCAATATCGGTTTTTGAATATCGGTTCTAATATCGGTTTCAATATCGGTTTTTCAATATCGGTTTTTCAATATCAGTTTTTCAATATTTGTTCTCCAATATCGGTTTTTGAATATCGGTTCTAATATCGGATTCAATATCGGTTTTTCAATATCAGTTTTTCAATATTTGTTTTTCGATATCAGTTTTTCAATATTTGCTTTACAATATCAGTTTTTCAATATCGGTTCTAATATCGGATTCAATATCGGTTTTGCAATATCAGTTTTTCAATATCAGTTTTTCAATATCAGTTTTTCAATATCAGTTTTTCAATATCGGTTTTTGAATATTTGTTCTCCAATATCGGTTTTTGAATATCGGTTCTAATATCGGATTCAATATCGGTTTTTCAATATCGGTTTTGCAATATCAGTTTTTCGATATAGGTTTTTCAATATCGGTTTTTCAATATCGGTTTTGCAATATCAGTTTTTCGATATAGGCTTTTCAATATCGGTTTTTCAATATCGGTTCTAATATCGGTTTCAATATCAGTTTTTCAATATCGGTTTTTCAATATTTGTTTTCCAATATCGGTTATTCAATATCGGTTCTAATATCGGATTCAATATCGGCTTTTCAATATCGGTTTTTCAATATCAGTTTTTCGATATCAGTTTTTCAATATTTGTTTTTCAATATCGGCTTTTCAATATCGGTTCTAATATCGGTTTCAATATCGGTTATTCAATATCAGTTTTTCGATATCAGTTTTTCAAGATTTGTTCTCCAATATCGGTTTTTGAATATCGGTTCTAATATCGGATTCAATATCAGTTTTTCAATATCGGTTCTAATATCGGATTCAATACCGGTTTTTCAATATCGGTTCTAATATCGGATTCAATACCGGTTTTTCAATATCGGTTTTTCAATATCAGTTTTTCGATATCAGTTTTTCAATATTTGTTCTCCAATATCGGTTTTTGAATATCGGTTCTAATATCGGATTCAATATCGGTTTTTCAATATCGTTTTTGCAATATCAGTTTTTCGATATAGGTTTTTCAATATCGGTTTTTCAATATCGGTTTTTCAATATCGGTTTTTCAATATCGGTTCTAATATCGGATTCAATATCGGTTTTTCAATATCGGTTATTCAATATCAGTTTTTCAATATTTGTTCTCCAATATCGGATTCAATATCGGTTTTTCAATATCGGTTCTAATATCGGATTCAATATCGGTTTTTCAATATCGGGTTTTCAATATCAGTTTTTCGATATCAGTTTTTCAATATTTGCTTTACAATATCGGTTTTTCAATATCGGTTCTAATATCGGTTTCAATATCGGTTTTTCAATATCAGTTTTTCGATATAGGTTTTTCAATATCGGTTTTTCAATATCGGTTTTTCAATATCAGTTTTTCAATATTTGGTTTTCAATATCGGTTTTTGAATATCGGTTCTAATATCGGTTCAATATCGGTTTTTCAATATCAGTTTTTCAATATTTGTTCTCCAATATCGGTTTTTGAATATCGGTTCTAATATCGGATTCAATATCTGTTTTTCAATATCGGTTTTTCAATATCAGTTTTTCGATATCAGTTTTTCAATATTTGTTTTTCAATATCGGTTTTTCAATATCGGTTCTAATATCGGTTTCAATATCGGTTTTTCAATATCGGTTTTTCAATATCAGTTTTTCAATATTTGTTCTCCAATATCGGTTTTTGAATATCGGTTCTAATATCGGATTCAATATCGGTTTTTCAATATCAGTTTTTCAGTATTTGTTCTCCAATATCGGTTTTTGAATATCGGTTCTAATATCGGTTTCAATATCGGTTTTTCAATATCGGTTTTTCAATATTTGTTCTCCAATATCGGTTTTTGAATATCGGTTCCAATATCGGATTCAATATCGGTTTTTCAATATCGGTTCTAATATCGGATTCAATATCGGTTTTTCAATATCGTTTTTGCAATATCAGTTTTTCGATATAGGTTTTTCAATATCGGTTTTTTCAATATCAGTTTTTCGATATCAGTTTTTCAATATTTGTTTTTCAATATCGGTTTTTCAATATCGGTTCTAATATCGGTTTCAATATCGGTTTTTCAATATCGGTTTTTCAATATCGGTTTTTCAATATCAGTTTTTCAATATTTGTTCTCCAATATCGGTTTTTGAATATCGGTTCTAATATCGGATTCAATATCGGTTTTTCAATATCGATTTTTCAATATCAGTTTTTCAATATTTGTTCTCCAATATCGGTTTTTGAATATCGGTTCTAATATCGGATTCAATATCGGTTTTTCAATATCGGTTCTAATATCGGATTCAATATCGGTTTTTCAATATCGGTTTTTCAATATCGGTTTTTCAATATCAGTTTTTCAATATTTGTTCTCCAATATCGGTTTTTCAATATCGGTTCTAATATCGGATTCAGTATCGGTTTTTCAATATCAGTTTTTCAATATTTGTTCTCCAATATCGGTTTTTGAATATCGGTTCCAATATCGGATTCAATATCGGTTTTTCAATATCGGTTCTAATATCGGATTCAATATCGGTTTTGCAATATCAGTTTTTCGATATCAGTTTTTCAATATTTGTTCTCCAATATCGGTTTTTGAATATCGGTTCTAATATCGGTTCTAATATCGGATTCAATACCGGTTTTTCAATATCGGTTTTTCAATATCAGTTTTTCGATATCAGTTTTTCAATATTTGTTCTCCAATATCGGTTTTTGAATATCGGTTCTAATATCGGTTTCAATATCGGTTTTTCAATATCGGTTTTTCAATATCAGTTTTTCAATATTTGTTCTCCAATATCGGTTTTTGAATATCGGTTCTAATATCGGATTCAATATCGGTTTTTCAATATCGGTTTTTTCAATATCAGTTTTTCGATATCAGTTTTTCAATATTTGTTTTTCAATATCGGTTTTTCAATATCGGTTCTAATATCGGTTTCAATATCGGTTTTTCAATATCGGTTTTGCAATATCAGTTTTTCGATATAGGTTTTTCAATATCGGTTTTTCAATATCGGTTTTGCAATATCAGTTTTTCGATATAGGTTTTTCAATATCGGTTTTTCAATATCGGTTTTGCAATATCAGTTTTTCGATATAGGTTTTTCAATATCGATTTTTCAATATCGGTTTTTCAATATCGGTTCTAATATCGGTTTCAATATCAGTTTTTCAATATTTGTTTTCCAATATCGGTTTTTCAATATCGGTTCTAATATCGGATTCAATATCGGCTTTTCAATATCGGTTTTTCAATATCAGTTTTTCGATATCAGTTTTTCAATATTTGTTTTTCAATATCGGTTTTTCAATATCGGTTCTAATATCGGTTTCAATATCGGTTATTCAATATCAGCTTTCGATATCAGTTTTTCAAGATTTGTTCTCCAATATCGGTTTTTGAATATCGGTTCTAATATCGGATTCAATATCAGTTTTTCAATATCGGTTCTAATATCGGATTCAATACCGGTTTTTCAATATCGGTTCTAATATCGGATTCAATATCGGTTTTTCAATATCGTTTTTGCAATATCAGTTTTTCGATATAGGTTTTTCAATATCGGTTTTTTCAATATCAGTTTTTCGATATCAGTTTTTCAATATTTGTTTTTCAATATCGGTTTTTCAATATCGGTTCTAATATCGGTTTCAATATCGGTTTTTCAATATCGGTTTTTCAATATCGGTTTTTCAATATCAGTTTTTCAATATTTATTCTCCAATATCGGTTTTTGAATATCGGTTCTAATATCGGATTCAATATCGGTTTTTCAATATCGATTTTTCAATATCAGTTTTTCAATATTTGTTCTCCAATATCGGTTTTTGAATATCGGTTCTAATATCGGATTCAATATCGGTTTTTCAATATCGGTTTTGCAATATCAGTTTTTCAATATCAGTTTTTCAATATCAGTTTTTCGATATAGGTTTTTCAATATCGGTTTTTCAATATCGGTTTTGCAATATCGGTTCTAATATCGGAATCAATATCGGCTTTTCAATATCGGTTTTTCAATATCAGTTTTTCGATATCAGTTTTTCAATATTTGTTTTTCAATATCGGTTTTTCAATATCGGTTCTAATATCGGTTTCAATATCGGTTTTTCAATATCGGTTTTTCAATATCGGTTTTTCAATATCAGTTTTTCAATATTTGTTCTCCAATATCGGTTTTTGAATATCGGTTCTAATATCGGATTCAGTATCGGTTTTTCAATATCAGTTTTTCAATATTTGTTCTCCAATATCGGTTTTTGAATATCGGTTCCAATATCGGATTCAATATCGGTTTTTCAATATCGGTTCTAATATCGGATTCAATATCGGTTTTTCAATATCGGTTTTTCAATATCGGTTTTTCAATATCAGTTTTTCAATATTTGTTCTCCAATATCGGTTTTTCAATATCGGTTCTAATATCGGATTCAGTATCGGTTTTTCAATATCAGTTTTTCAATATTTGTTCTCCAATATCGGTTTTTGAATATCGGTTCCAATATCGGATTCAATATCGGTTTTTCAATATCGGTTCTAATATCGGATTCAATATCGGTTTTGCAATATCAGTTTTTCGATATCAGTTTTTCAATATTTGTTCTCCAATATCGGTTTTTGAATATCGGTTCTAATATCGGTTCTAATATCGGATTCAATACCGGTTTTTCAATATCGGTTTTTCAATATCAGTTTTTCGATATCAGTTTTTCAATATTTGTTCTCCAATATCGGTTTTTGAATATCGGTTCTAATATCGGTTTCAATATCGGTTTTTCAATATCGGTTTTTCAATATCAGTTTTTCAATATTTGTTCTCCAATATCGGTTTTTGAATATCGGTTCTAATATCGGATTCAATATCGGTTTTTCAATATCGGTTTTTTCAATATCAGTTTTTCGATATCAGTTTTTCAATATTTGTTTTTCAATATCGGTTTTTCAATATCGGTTCTAATATCGGTTTCAATATCGGTTTTTCAATATCGGTTTTGCAATATCAGTTTTTCGATATAGGTTTTTCAATATCGGTTTTTCAATATCGGTTTTGCAATATCAGTTTTTCGATATAGGTTTTTCAATATCGGTTTTTCAATATCGGTTTTGCAATATCAGTTTTTCGATATAGGTTTTTCAATATCGATTTTTCAATATCGGTTTTTCAATATCGGTTCTAATATCGGTTTCAATATCAGTTTTTCAATATTTGTTTTCCAATATCGGTTTTTCAATATCGGTTCTAATATCGGATTCAATATCGGCTTTTCAATATCGGTTTTTCAATATCAGTTTTTCGATATCAGTTTTTCAATATTTGTTTTTCAATATCGGTTTTTCAATATCGGTTCTAATATCGGTTTCAATATCGGTTATTCAATATCAGCTTTCGATATCAGTTTTTCAAGATTTGTTCTCCAATGTCGGTTTTTGAATATCGGTTCTAATATCGGATTCAATATCAGTTTTTCAATATCGGTTCTAATATCGGATTCAATACCGGTTTTTCAATATCGGTTCTAATATCGGATTCAATATCGGTTTTTCAATATCGTTTTTGCAATATCAGTTTTTCGATATAGGTTTTTCAATATCGGTTTTTTCAATATCAGTTTTTCGATATCAGTTTTTCAATATTTGTTTTTCAATATCGGTTTTTCAATATCGGTTCTAATATCGGTTTCAATATCGGTTTTTCAATATCGGTTTTTCAATATCGGTTTTTCAATATCAGTTTTTCAATATTTGTTCTCCAATATCGGTTTTTGAATATCGGTTCTAATATCGGATTCAATATCGGTTTTTCAATATCGATTTTTCAATATCAGTTTTTCAATATTTGTTCTCCAATATCGGTTTTTGAATATCGGTTCTAATATCGGATTCAATATCGGTTTTTCAATATCGGTTTTGCAATATCAGTTTTTCAATATCAGTTTTTCAATATCAGTTTTTCGATATAGGTTTTTCAATATCGGTTTTTCAATATCGGTTTTGCAATATCGGTTCTAATATCGGAATCAATATCGGCTTTTCAATATCGGTTTTTCAATATCAGTTTTTCGATATCAGTTTTTCAATATTTGTTTTTCAATATCGGTTTTTCAATATCGGTTCTAATATCGGTTCTAATATCGGATTCAATATCGGTTTTTCAATATCGGTTTTGCAATATCAGTTTTTCAATATCAGTTTTTCGATATAGGTTTTTCAATATCGGTTTTTCAATATCGGTTCTAATATCGGTTTCAATATCGGTTTTTCAATATCGGTTTTTCAATATCGGTTTTTCAATATCAGTTTTTCAATATTTGTTCTCCAATATCGGTTTTTGAATATCGGTTCTAATATCGGATTCAATATCGGTTTTTCAATATCGATTTTTCAATATCAGTTTTTCAATATTTGTTCTCCAATATCGGTTTTTGAATATCGGTTCTAATATCGGATTCAATATCGGTTTTTCAATATCGGTTTTGCAATATCAGTTTTTCAATATCAGTTTTTCAATATCAGTTTTTCGATATAGGTTTTTCAATATCGGTTTTTCAATATCGGTTTTGCAATATCGGTTCTAATATCGGAATCAATATCGGCTTTTCAATATCGGTTTTTCAATATCAGTTTTTCGATATCAGTTTTTCAATATTTGTTTTTCAATATCGGTTTTTCAATATCGGTTCTAATATCGGTTTCAATATCGGTTTTTCAATATCGGTTTTTCAATATCGGTTTTTCAATATCAGTTTTTCAATATTTGTTCTCCAATATCGGTTTTTGAATATCGGTTCTAATATCGGATTCAGTATCGGTTTTTCAATATCAGTTTTTCAATATTTGTTCTCCAATATCGGTTTTTGAATATCGGTTCCAATATCGGATTCAATATCGGTTTTTCAATATCGGTTCTAATATCGGATTCAATATCGGTTTTTCAATATCGGTTTTTCAATATCGGTTTTTCAATATCAGTTTTTCAATATTTGTTCTCCAATATCGGTTTTTGAATATCGGTTCTAATATCGGATTCAGTATCGGTTTTTCAATATCAGTTTTTCAATATTTGTTCTCCAATATCGGTTTTTGAATATCGGTTCCAATATCGGATTCAATATCGGTTTTTCAATATCGGTTCTAATATCGGATTCAATATCGGTGTTGCAATATCAGTTTTTCGATATCAGTTTTTCAATATTTGTTCTCCAATATCGGTTTTTGAATATCGGTTCTAATATCGGTTCTAATATCGGATTCAATACCGGTTTTTCAATATCGGTTTTTCAATATCAGTTTTTCGATATCAGTTTTTCAATATTTGTTCTCCAATATCGGTTTTTGAATATCGGTTCTAATATCGGTTTCAATATCGGTTTTTCAATATCGGTTTTTCAATATCAGTTTTTCAATATTTGTTCTCCAATATCGGTTTTTGAATATCGGTTCTAATATCGGATTCAATATCGGTTTTTCAATATCGGTTTTTTCAATATCAGTTTTTCGATATCAGTTTTTCAATATTTGTTTTTCAATATCGGTTTTTCAATATCGGTTCTAATATCGGTTTCAATATCGGTTTTTCAATATCGGTTTTGCAATATCAGTTTTTCGATATAGGTTTTTCAATATCGGTTTTTCAATATCGGTTTTGCAATATCAGTTTTTCGATATAGGTTTTTCAATATCGGTTTTTCAATATCGGTTTTGCAATATCAGTTTTTCGATATAGGTTTTTCAATATCGATTTTTCAATATCGGTTTTTCAATATCGGTTCTAATATCGGTTTCAATATCAGTTTTTCAATATTTGTTTTCCAATATCGGTTTTTCAATATCGGTTCTAATATCGGATTCAATATCGGCTTTTCAATATCGGTTTTTCAATATCAGTTTTTCGATATCAGTTTTTCAATATTTGTTTTTCAATATCGGTTTTTCAATATCGGTTCTAATATCGGTTTCAATATCGGTTATTCAATATCAGCTTTCGATATCAGTTTTTCAAGATTTGTTCTCCAATGTCGGTTTTTGAATATCGGTTCTAATATCGGATTCAATATCAGTTTTTCAATATCGGTTCTAATATCGGATTCAATACCGGTTTTTCAATATCGGTTCTAATATCGGATTCAATATCGGTTTTTCAATATCGTTTTTGCAATATCAGTTTTTCGATATAGGTTTTTCAATATCGGTTTTTTCAATATCAGTTTTTCGATATCAGTTTTTCAATATTTGTTTTTCAATATCGGTTTTTCAATATCGGTTCTAATATCGGTTTCAATATCGGTTTTTCAATATCGGTTTTTCAATATCGGTTTTTCAATATCAGTTTTTCAATATTTGTTCTCCAATATCGGTTTTTGAATATCGGTTCTAATATCGGATTCAATATCGGTTTTTCAATATCGATTTTTCAATATCAGTTTTTCAATATTTGTTCTCCAATATCGGTTTTTGAATATCGGTTCTAATATCGGATTCAATATCGGTTTTTCAATATCGGTTTTGCAATATCAGTTTTTCAATATCAGTTTTTCAATATCAGTTTTTCGATATAGGTTTTTCAATATCGGTTTTTCAATATCGGTTTTGCAATATCGGTTCTAATATCGGAATCAATATCGGCTTTTCAATATCGGTTTTTCAATATCAGTTTTTCGATATCAGTTTTTCAATATTTGTTTTTCAATATCGGTTTTTCAATATCGGTTCTAATATCGGTTTCAATATCGGTTTTTCAATATCGGTTTTTCAATATCGGTTTTTCAATATCGGTTTTTCAATATCAGTTTTTCAATATTTGTTCTCCAATATCGGTTTTTGAATATCGGTTCTAATATCGGATTCAGTATCGGTTTTTCAATATCAGTTTTTCAATATTTGTTCTCCAATATCGGTTTTTGAATATCGGTTCTAATATCGGATTCAGTATCGGTTTTTCAATATCAGTTTTTCAATATTTGTTCTCCAATATCGGTTTTTGAATATCGGTTCCAATATCGGATTCAATATCGGTTTTTCAATATCGGTTCTAATATCGGATTCAATATCGGTTTTTCAATATCGGTTTTTCAATATCGGTTTTTCAATATCAGTTTTTCAATATTTGTTCTCCAATATCGGTTTTTGAATATCGGTTCTAATATCGGATTCAGTATCGGTTTTTCAATATCAGTTTTTCAATATTTGTTCTCCAATATCGGTTTTTGAATATCGGTTCCAATATCGGATTCAATATCGGTTTTTCAATATCGGTTCTAATATCGGATTCAATATCGGTTTTGCAATATCAGTTTTTCGATATCAGTTTTTCAATATTTGTTCTCCAATATCGGTTTTTGAATATCGGTTCTAATATCGGTTCTAATATCGGATTCAATACCGGTTTTTCAATATCGGTTTTTCAATATCAGTTTTTCGATATCAGTTTTTCAATATTTGTTCTCCAATATCGGTTTTTGAATATCGGTTCTAATATCGGTTTCAATATCGGTTTTTCAATATCGGTTTTTCAATATCAGTTTTTCAATATTTGTTCTCCAATATCGGTTTTTGAATATCGGTTCTAATATCGGATTCAATATCGGTTTTTCAATATCAGTTTTTCAATATTTGTTTTTCGATATCAGTTTTTCAATATTTGCTTTACAATATCAGTTTTTCAATATCGGTTCTAATATCGGATTCAATATCGGTTTTGCAATATCAGTTTTTCGATATAGGTTTTTCAATATCGGTTTTTCAATATCGGTTCTAATATCGGTTTTTCAATATCAGTTTTTCGATATCAGTTTTTCAATATTTGTTTTTCAATATCGGTTTTTCAATATCGGTTCTAATATCGGTTTCAATATCGGTTATTCAATATCAGTTTTTCGATATCAGTTTTTCAAGATTTGTTCTCCAATGTCGGTTTTTGAATATCGGTTCTAATATCGGATTCAATATCAGTTTTTCAATATCGGTTCTAATATCGGATTCAATACCGGTTTTTCAATATCGGTTCTAATATCGGATTCAATATCGGTTTTTCAATATCGTTTTTGCAATATCAGTTTTTCGATATAGGTTTTTCAATATCGGTTTTTTCAATATCAGTTTTTCGATATCAGTTTTTCAATATTTGTTTTTCAATATCGGTTTTTCAATATCGGTTCTAATATCGGTTTCAATATCGGTTTTTCAATATCGGTTTTTCATTATCGGTTTTTCAATATCAGTTTTTCAATATTTGTTCTCCAATATCGGTTTTTGAATATCGGTTCTAATATCGGATTCAATATCGGTTTTTCAATATCGGTTTTTCAATATCAGTTTTTCAATATTTGTTCTCCAATATCGGTTTTTGAATATCGGTTCTAATATCGGATTCAATATCGGTTTTTCAATATCGATTTTTCAATATCAGTTTTTCAATATTTGTTCTCCAATATCGGTTTTTGAATATCGGTTCTAATATCGGATTCAATATCGGTTTTTCAATATCGGTTTTGCAATATCAGTTTTTCAATATCAGTTTTTCAATATCAGTTTTTCGATATAGGTTTTTCAATATCGGTTTTTCAATATCGGTTTTGCAATATCGGTTCTAATATCGGAATCAATATCGGCTTTTCAATATCGGTTTTTCAATATCAGTTTTTCGATATCAGTTTTTCAATATTTGTTTTTCAATATCGGTTTTTCAATATCGGTTCTAATATCGGTTTCAATATCGGTTTTTCAATATCGGTTTTTCAATATCGGTTTTTCAATATCAGTTTTTCAATATTTGTTCTCCAATATCGGTTTTTGAATATCGGTTCTAATATCGGATTCAGTATCGGTTTTTCAATATCAGTTTTTCAATATTTGTTCTCCAATATCGGTTTTTGAATATCGGTTCCAATATCGGATTCAATATCGGTTTTTCAATATCGGTTCTAATATCGGATTCAATATCGGTTTTTCAATATCGGTTTTTCAATATCGGTTTTTCAATATCAGTTTTTCAATATTTGTTCTCCAATATCGGTTTTTGAATATCGGTTCTAATATCGGATTCAGTATCGGTTTTTCAATATCAGTTTTTCAATATTTGTTCTCCAATATCGGTTTTTGAATATCGGTTCCAATATCGGATTCAATATCGGTTTTTCAATATCGGTTCTAATATCGGATTCAATATCGGTTTTGCAATATCAGTTTTTCGATATCAGTTTTTCAATATTTGTTCTCCAATATCGGTTTTTGAATATCGGTTCTAATATCGGTTCTAATATCGGATTCAATACCGGTTTTTCAATATCGGTTTTTCAATATCAGTTTTTCGATATCAGTTTTTCAATATTTGTTCTCCAATATCGGTTTTTGAATATCGGTTCTAATATCGGTTTCAATATCGGTTTTTCAATATCGGTTTTTCAATATCAGTTTTTCAATATTTGTTCTCCAATATCGGTTTTTGAATATCGGTTCTAATATCGGATTCAATATCGGTTTTTCAATATCGGTTTTTTCAATATCAGTTTTTCGATATCAGTTTTTCAATATTTGTTTTTCAATATCGGTTTTTCAATATCGGTTCTAATATCGGTTTCAATATCGGTTTTTCAATATCGGTTTTGCAATATCAGTTTTTCGATATAGGTTTTTCAATATCGGTTTTTCAATATCGGTTTTGCAATATCAGTTTTTCGATATAGGTTTTTCAATATCGGTTTTTCAATATCGGTTTTGCAATATCAGTTTTTCGATATAGGTTTTTCAATATCGATTTTTCAATATCGGTTTTTCAATATCGGTTCTAATATCGGTTTCAATATCAGTTTTTCAATATTTGTTTTCCAATATCGGTTTTTCAATATCGGTTCTAATATCGGATTCAATATCGGCTTTTCAATATCGGTTTTTCAATATCAGTTTTTCGATATCAGTTTTTCAATATTTGTTTTTCAATATCGGTTTTTCAATATCGGTTCTAATATCGGTTTCAATATCGGTTATTCAATATCAGCTTTCGATATCAGTTTTTCAAGATTTGTTCTCCAATGTCGGTTTTTGAATATCGGTTCTAATATCGGATTCAATATCAGTTTTTCAATATCGGTTCTAATATCGGATTCAATACCGGTTTTTCAATATCGGTTCTAATATCGGATTCAATATCGGTTTTTCAATATCGTTTTTGCAATATCAGTTTTTCGATATAGGTTTTTCAATATCGGTTTTTTCAATATCAGTTTTTCGATATCAGTTTTTCAATATTTGTTTTTCAATATCGGTTTTTCAATATCGGTTCTAATATCGGTTTCAATATCGGTTTTTCAATATCGGTTTTTCAATATCGGTTTTTCAATATCAGTTTTTCAATATTTGTTCTCCAATATCGGTTTTTGAATATCGGTTCTAATATCGGATTCAATATCGGTTTTTCAATATCGATTTTTCAATATCAGTTTTTCAATATTTGTTCTCCAATATCGGTTTTTGAATATCGGTTCTAATATCGGATTCAATATCGGTTTTTCAATATCGGTTTTGCAATATCAGTTTTTCAATATCAGTTTTTCAATATCAGTTTTTCGATATAGGTTTTTCAATATCGGTTTTTCAATATCGGTTTTGCAATATCGGTTCTAATATCGGAATCAATATCGGCTTTTCAATATCGGTTTTTCAATATCAGTTTTTCGATATCAGTTTTTCAATATTTGTTTTTCAATATCGGTTTTTCAATATCGGTTCTAATATCGGTTTCAATATCGGTTTTTCAATATCGGTTTTTCAATATCGGTTTTTCAATATCGGTTTTTCAATATCAGTTTTTCAATATTTGTTCTCCAATATCGGTTTTTGAATATCGGTTCTAATATCGGATTCAGTATCGGTTTTTCAATATCAGTTTTTCAATATTTGTTCTCCAATATCGGTTTTTGAATATCGGTTCTAATATCGGATTCAGTATCGGTTTTTCAATATCAGTTTTTCAATATTTGTTCTCCAATATCGGTTTTTGAATATCGGTTCCAATATCGGATTCAATATCGGTTTTTCAATATCGGTTCTAATATCGGATTCAATATCGGTTTTTCAATATCGGTTTTTCAATATCGGTTTTTCAATATCAGTTTTTCAATATTTGTTCTCCAATATCGGTTTTTGAATATCGGTTCTAATATCGGATTCAGTATCGGTTTTTCAATATCAGTTTTTCAATATTTGTTCTCCAATATCGGTTTTTGAATATCGGTTCCAATATCGGATTCAATATCGGTTTTTCAATATCGGTTCTAATATCGGATTCAATATCGGTTTTGCAATATCAGTTTTTCGATATCAGTTTTTCAATATTTGTTCTCCAATATCGGTTTTTGAATATCGGTTCTAATATCGGTTCTAATATCGGATTCAATACCGGTTTTTCAATATCGGTTTTTCAATATCAGTTTTTCGATATCAGTTTTTCAATATTTGTTCTCCAATATCGGTTTTTGAATATCGGTTCTAATATCGGTTTCAATATCGGTTTTTCAATATCGGTTTTTCAATATCAGTTTTTCAATATTTGTTCTCCAATATCGGTTTTTGAATATCGGTTCTAATATCGGATTCAATATCGGTTTTTCAATATCAGTTTTTCAATATTTGTTTTTCGATATCAGTTTTTCAATATTTGCTTTACAATATCAGTTTTTCAATATCGGTTCTAATATCGGATTCAATATCGGTTTTGCAATATCAGTTTTTCGATATAGGTTTTTCAATATCGGTTTTTCAATATCGGTTCTAATATCGGTTTTTCAATATCAGTTTTTCGATATCAGTTTTTCAATATTTGTTTTTCAATATCGGTTTTTCAATATCGGTTCTAATATCGGTTTCAATATCGGTTATTCAATATCAGTTTTTCGATATCAGTTTTTCAAGATTTGTTCTCCAATATCGGTTTTTGAATATCGGTTCTAATATCGGATTCAATATCAGTTTTTCAATATCGGTTCTAATATCGGATTCAATACCGGTTTTTCAATATCGGTTCTAATATCGGATTCAATACCGGTTTTTCAATATCGGTTTTTCAATATCAGTTTTTCGATATCAGTTTTTCAATATTTGTTCTCCAATATCGGTTTTTGAATATCGGTTCTAATATCGGATTCAATATCGGTTTTTCAATATCGTTTTTGCAATATCAGTTTTTCGATATAGGTTTTTCAATATCGGTTTTTCAATATCGGTTTTTCAATATCGGTTCTAATATCGGATTCAATATCGGTTTTTCAATATCGGTTATTCAATATCAGTTTTTCAATATTTGTTCTCCAATATCGGATTCAATATCGGTTTTTGAATATCGGTTCTAATATCGGATTCAATATCGGTTTTTCAATATCGTTTTTGCAATATCAGTTTTTCGATATAGGTTTTTCAATATCGGTTTTTCAATATCGGTTTTTCAATATCGGTTCTAATATCGGATTCAATACCGGTTTTTCAATATCGGTTTTTCAATATCAGTTTTTCGATATCAGTTTTTCAATATTTGTTCTCCAATATCGGTTTTTGAATATCGGTTCTAATATCGGTTTCAATATCGGTTATTCAATATCAGTTTTTCGATATCAGTTTTTCAATATTTGTTCTCCAATATCGGTTTTTGAATATCGGTTCTAATATCGGATTCAATATCGGTTTTTCAATATCGTTTTTGCAATATCAGTTTTTCGATATAGGTTTTTCAATATTTGTTCTCCAATATCGGTTTTTGAATATCGGTTCTAATATCGGATTCAGTATCGGTTTTTCAATATCAGTTTTTCAATATTTGTTCTCCAATATCGGTTTTTGAATATCGGTTCCAATATCGGATTCAATATCGGTTTTTCAATATCGGTTCTAATATCGGATTCAATATCGGTTTTGCAATATCAGTTTTTCGATATCAGTTTTTCAATATTTGTTCTCCAATATCGGTTTTTGAATATCGGTTCTAATATCGGTTCTAATATCGGATTCAATACCGGTTTTTCAATATCGGTTTTTCAATATCAGTTTTTCGATATCAGTTTTTCAATATTTGTTCTCCAATATCGGTTTTTGAATATCGGTTCTAATATCGGTTTCAATATCGGTTTTTCAATATCGGTTTTTCAATATCAGTTTTTCAATATTTGTTCTCCAATATCGGTTTTTGAATATCGGTTCTAATATCGGATTCAATATCGGTTTTTCAATATCGGTTTTTTCAATATCAGTTTTTCGATATCAGTTTTTCAATATTTGTTTTTCAATATCGGTTTTTCAATATCGGTTCTAATATCGGTTTCAATATCGGTTTTTCAATATCGTTTTTGCAATATCAGTTTTTCGATATAGGTTTTTCAATATCGGTTTTTCAATATCGGTTTTGCAATATCAGTTTTTCGATATAGGTTTTTCAATATCGGTTTTTCAATATCGGTTTTGCAATATCAGTTTTTCGATATAGGTTTTTCAATATCGATTTTTCAATATCGGTTTTTCAATATCGGTTCTAATATCGGTTTCAATATCAGTTTTTCAATATTTGTTTTCCAATATCGGTTTTTCAATATCGGTTCTAATATCGGATTCAATATCGGCTTTTCAATATCGGTTTTTCAATATCAGTTTTTCGATATCAGTTTTTCAATATTTGTTTTTCAATATCGGTTTTTCAATATCGGTTCTAATATCGGTTTCAATATCGGTTATTCAATATCAGCTTTCGATATCAGTTTTTCAAGATTTGTTCTCCAATGTCGGTTTTTGAATATCGGTTCTAATATCGGATTCAATATCAGTTTTTCAATATCGGTTCTAATATCGGATTCAATACCGGTTTTTCAATATCGGTTCTAATATCGGATTCAATATCGGTTTTTCAATATCGTTTTTGCAATATCAGTTTTTCGATATAGGTTTTTCAATATCGGTTTTTTCAATATCAGTTTTTCGATATCAGTTTTTCAATATTTGTTTTTCAATATCGGTTTTTCAATATCGGTTCTAATATCGGTTTCAATATCGGTTTTTCAATATCGGTTTTTCATTATCGGTTTTTCAATATCAGTTTTTCAATATTTGTTCTCCAATATCGGTTTTTGAATATCGGTTCTAATATCGGATTCAATATCGGTTTTTCAATATCGATTTTTCAATATTAGTTTTTCAATATTTGTTCTCCAATATCGGTTTTTGAATATCGGTTCTAATATCGGATTCAATATCGGTTTTTCAATATCGGTTTTGCAATATCAGTTTTTCAATATCAGTTTTTCAATATCAGTTTTTCGATATAGGTTTTTCAATATCGGTTTTTCAATATCGGTTTTGCAATATCGGTTCTAATATCGGAATCAATATCGGCTTTTCAATATCGGTTTTTCAATATCAGTTTTTCGATATCAGTTTTTCAATATTTGTTTTTCAATATCGGTTTTTCAATATCGGTTCTAATATCGGTTTCAATATCGGTTTTTCAATATCGGTTTTTCAATATCGGTTTTTCAATATCAGTTTTTCAATATTTGTTCTCCAATATCGGTTTTTGAATATCGGTTCTAATATCGGATTCAGTATCGGTTTTTCAATATCAGTTTTTCAATATTTGTTCTCCAATATCGGTTTTTGAATATCGGTTCTAATATCGGATTCAGTATCGGTTTTTCAATATCAGTTTTTCAATATTTGTTCTCCAATATCGGTTTTTGAATATCGGTTCCAATATCGGATTCAATATCGGTTTTTCAATATCGGTTCTAATATCGGATTCAATATCGGTTTTTCAATATCGGTTTTTCAATATCGGTTTTTCAATATCAGTTTTTCAATATTTGTTCTCCAATATCGGTTTTTGAATATCGGTTCTAATATCGGATTCAGTATCGGTTTTTCAATATCAGTTTTTCAATATTTGTTCTCCAATATCGGTTTTTGAATATCGGTTCCAATATCGGATTCAATATCGGTTTTTCAATATCGGTTCTAATATCGGATTCAATATCGGTTTTGCAATATCAGTTTTTCGATATCAGTTTTTCAATATTTGTTCTCCAATATCGGTTTTTGAATATCGGTTCTAATATCGGTTCTAATATCGGATTCAATACCGGTTTTTCAATATCGGTTTTTCAATATCAGTTTTTCGATATCAGTTTTTCAATATTTGTTCTCCAATATCGGTTTTTGAATATCGGTTCTAATATCGGTTTCAATATCGGTTTTTCAATATCGGTTTTTCAATATCAGTTTTTCAATATTTGTTCTCCAATATCGGTTTTTGAATATCGGTTCTAATATCGGATTCAATATCGGTTTTTCAATATCAGTTTTTCAATATTTGTTTTTCGATATCAGTTTTTCAATATTTGCTTTACAATATCAGTTTTTCAATATCGGTTCTAATATCGGATTCAATATCGGTTTTGCAATATCAGTTTTTCGATATAGGTTTTTCAATATCGGTTTTTCAATATCGGTTCTAATATCGGTTTTTCAATATCAGTTTTTCGATATCAGTTTTTCAATATTTGTTTTTCAATATCGGTTTTTCAATATCGGTTCTAATATCGGTTTCAATATCGGTTATTCAATATCAGTTTTTCGATATCAGTTTTTCAAGATTTGTTCTCCAATATCGGTTTTTGAATATCGGTTCTAATATCGGATTCAATATCAGTTTTTCAATATCGGTTCTAATATCGGATTCAATACCGGTTTTTCAATATCGGTTCTAATATCGGATTCAATACCGGTTTTTCAATATCGGTTTTTCAATATCAGTTTTTCGATATCAGTTTTTCAATATTTGTTCTCCAATATCGGTTTTTGAATATCGGTTCTAATATCGGATTCAATATCGGTTTTTCAATATCGTTTTTGCAATATCAGTTTTTCGATATAGGTTTTTCAATATCGGTTTTTCAATATCGGTTTTTCAATATCGGTTCTAATATCGGATTCAATATCGGTTTTTCAATATCGGTTATTCAATATCAGTTTTTCAATATTTGTTCTCCAATATCGGATTCAATATCGGTTTTTGAATATCGGTTCTAATATCGGATTCAATATCGGTTTTTCAATATCGTTTTTGCAATATCAGTTTTTCGATATAGGTTTTTCAATATCGGTTTTTCAATATCGGTTTTTCAATATCGGTTCTAATATCGGATTCAATACCGGTTTTTCAATATCGGTTTTTCAATATCAGTTTTTCGATATCAGTTTTTCAATATTTGTTCTCCAATATCGGTTTTTGAATATCGGTTCTAATATCGGTTTCAATATCGGTTATTCAATATCAGTTTTTCGATATCAGTTTTTCAATATTTGTTCTCCAATATCGGTTTTTGAATATCGGTTCTAATATCGGATTCAATATCGGTTTTTCAATATCGTTTTTGCAATATCAGTTTTTCGATATAGGTTTTTCAATATCGGTTTTTCAATATCGGTTTTTCAATATCGGTTCTAATATCGGATTCAATATCGGTTTTTCAATATCGGTTATTCAATATCAGTTTTTCAATATTTGTTCTCCAATATCGGTTTCAATATCGGTTTTTCAATATCAGTTTTTCGATATAGGTTTTTCAATATCGGTTTTTCAATATCGGTTTTTCAATATCAGTTTTTCAATATTTGGTTTTCAATATCGGTTTTTGAATATCGGTTCTAATATCGGTTCAATATCGGTTTTTCAATATCGGTTTTTCAATATCGGTTCTAATATCGGTTTCAATATCGGTTTTTCAATATCGGTTTTTCAATATCAGTTTTTCAATATTTGTTCTCCAATATCGGTTTTTGAATATCGGTTCTAATATCGGATTCAATATCGGTTTTTCAATATCAGTTTTTCAGTATTTGTTCTCCAATATCGGTTTTTGAATATCGGTTCTAATATCGGTTTCAATATCGGTTTTTCAATATCGGTTTTTCAATATTTGTTCTCCAATATCGGTTTTTGAATATCGGTTCCAATATCGGATTCAATATCGGTTTTTCAATATCGGTTCTAATATCGGATTCAATATCGGTTTTTCAATATCGGTTTTGCAATATCGGGTTTTCAATATCAGTTTTTCGATATCAGTTTTTCAATATTTGTTCTCTAATATCGGTTTTTGAATATCGGTTCTAATATCGGATTCAATATCGGGTTTTCAATATCGGTTTTTCAATATCAGTTTTTCGATATCAGTTTTTCAATATTTGTTTTTCAATATCGGTTTTTCAATATCGGTTCTAATATCGGATTCAATATCGGTTTTGCAATATCAGTTTTTCGATATCATTTTTTCAATATTTGTTTTTCAATATCGGTTTTTCAATATCGGTTCTAATATAGGTTTCAATATCGGTTTTTCAATATCGGTTTTTCAATATCAGTTTTTCGATATCAGTTTTTCAATATTTGTTCTCCAATATCGGTTTTTGAATATCGGTTTCAATATCGGTTTTTCAATATCGGTTTTTCAATATCGGTTTTTCAATATCAGTTTTTCAATATTTGTTCTCCAATATCGGTTTTTGAATATCGGTTCTAATATCGGATTCAATATCGGGTTTTCAATATCGGTTTTTCAATATCAGTTTTTCGATATCAGTTTTTCAATATTTGTTTTTCAATATCGGTTTTTCAATATCGGTTCTAATATCGGATTCAATATCGGTTTTGCAATATCAGTTTTTCGATATCAGTTTTTCGATATCAGTTTTTCAATATTTGTTCTCCAATATCGGTTTTTGAATATCGGTTCTAATATCGGTTCTAATATCGGATTCAATACCGGTTTTTCAATATCGGTTTTTCAATATCAGTTTTTCAATATCAGTTTTTCAATATTTGTTCTCCAATATCGGTTTTTGAATATCGGTTTCAATATCGGTTTTTCAATATCGGTTTTTCAATATCAGTTTTTCAATATTTGTTCTCCAATATCGGTTTTTGAATATCGGTTCTAATATCGGATTCAATATCGGTTTTTCAATATCAGTTTTTCAATATTTGTTTTTCGATATCAGTTTTTCAATATTTGCTTTACAATATCAGTTTTTCAATATCGGTTCTAATATCGGATTCAATATCGGTTTTGCAATATCAGTTTTTCAATATCAGTTTTTCAATATCAGTTTTTCAATATCAGTTTTTCAATATCGGTTTTTGAATATTTGTTCTCCAATATCGGTTTTTGAATATCGGTTCTAATATCGGATTCAATATCGGTTTTTCAATATCGGTTTTTCAATATCGGTTCTAATATCGGTTTTTCAATATCAGTTTTTCGATATCAGTTTTTCAATATTTGTTTTTCAATATCGGTTTTTCAATATCGGTTCTAATATCGGTTTCAATATCGGTTATTCAATATCGGTTCTAATATCGGATTCAATATCGGTTTTTCAATATCGGGTTTTCAATATCAGGTTTTCGATATCAGTTTTTCAATATTTGCTTTACAATATCGGTTTTTCAATATCGGTTCTAATATCGGTTTCAATATCGGTTTTTCAATATCAGTTTTTCGATATAGGTTTTTCAATATCGGTTTTTCAATATCGGTTTTTCAATATCAGTTTTTCAATATTTGGTTTTCAATATCGGTTTTTGAATATCGGTTCTAATATCGGTTCAATATCGGTTTTTCAATATCGGCTTTTCAACATCGGTTCTAATATCGGTTTCAATATCGGTTTTTCAATATCGGTTTTTCAATATCAGTTTTTCAATATTTGTTCTCCAATATCGGTTTTTGAATATCGGTTCTAATATCGGATTCAATATCGGTTTTTCAATATCAGTTTTTCAGTATTTGTTCTCCAATATCGGTTTTTGAATATCGGTTCTAATATCGGTTTCAATATCGGTTTTTCAATATTTGTTCTCCAATATCGGTTTTTGAATATCGGTTCCAATATCGGATTCAATATCGGTTTTTCAATATCGGTTCTAATATCGGATTCAATATCGGTTTTTCAATATCGGTTTTGCAATATCGGGTTTTCAATATCAGTTTTTCGATATCAGTTTTTCAATATTTGTTCTCCAATATCGGTTTTTCAATATCGGTTCTAATATCGGATTCAATATCGGTTTTGCAATATCAGTTTTTCAATATCAGTTTTTCAATATCAGTTTTTCAATATCAGTTTTTCAATATCGGTTTTTGAATATTTGTTCTCCAATATCGGTTTTTGAATATCGGTTCTAATATCGGATTCAATATCGGTTTTTCAATATCAGTTTTTCGATATCAGTTTTTCAATATTTGTTTTTCAATATCGGTTTTTCAATATCGGGTCTAATATCGGTTTCAATATCGGTTTTTCAATATCGGTTTTTCAATATCAGTTTTTCGATATCAGTTTTTCAATATTTGTTCTCCAATATCGGTTTTTGAATATCGGTTCTAATATCGGTTCTAATATCGGATTCAATACCGGTTTTTCAATATCGGTTTTTCAATATCAGTTTTTCGATATCAGTTTTTCAATATTTGTTCTCCAATATCGGTTTTTGAATATCGGTTCTAATATCGGTTTCAATATCGGTTTTTCAATATCGGTTTTTCAATATCAGTTTTTCAATATTTGTTCTCCAATATCGGTTTTTGAATATCGGTTCTAATATCGGATTCAATATCGGTTTTTCAATATCAGTTTTTCAATATTTGTTTTTCGATATCAGTTTTTCAATATTTGCTTTACAATATCAGTTTTTCAATATCGGTTCTAATATCGGATTCAATATCGGTTTTGCAATATCAGTTTTTCAATATCAGTTTTTCAATATCAGTTTTTCAATATCAGTTTTTCAATATCGGTTTTTGAATATTTGTTCTCCAATATCGGTTTTTGAATATCGGTTCTAATATCGGATTCAATATCGGTTTTTCAATATCGGTTTTGCAATATCAGTTTTTCGATATAGGTTTTTCAATATCGGTTTTTCAATATCGGTTTTGCAATATCAGTTTTTCGATATAGGTTTTTCAATATCGGTTTTTCAATATTTGTTCTCCAATATCGGTTTTTCAATATCGGTTCTAATATCGGATTCAATATCGGTTTTTCAATATCGGTTTTTTCAATATCAGTTTTTCGATATCAGTTTTTCAATATTTGTTTTTCAATATCGGTTTTTCAATATCGGTTCTAATATCGGTTTCAATATCGGTTTTTCAATATCGGTTTTGCAATATCAGTTTTTCGATATAGGTTTTTCAATATCGGTTTTTCAATATCGGTTTTGCAATATCAGTTTTTCGATATAGGTTTTTCAATATCGGTTTTTCAATATCGGTTTTGCAATATCAGTTTTTCGATATATGTTTTTCAATATCGGTTTTTCAATATCGGTTTTTCAATATCGGTTCTAATATCGGTTTCAATATCAGTTTTTCAATATTTGTTTTCCAATATCGGTTTTTCAATATCGGTTCTAATATCGGATTCAATATCGGCTTTTCAATATCGGTTTTTCAATATCGGTTTTTCAATATCAGTTTTTCAATATTTGTTCTCCAATATCGGTTTTTGAATATCGGTTCTAATATCGGATTCAATATCGGGTTTTCAATATCGGTTTTTCAATATCAGTTTTTCGATATCAGTTTTTCAATATTTGTTTTTCAATATCGGTTTTTCAATATCGGTTCTAATATCGGTTTCAATATCGGTTTTTCAATATCGGTTTTTCAATATCAGTTTTTCGATATCAGTTTTTCAAGATTTGTTCTCCAATATCGGTTTTTGAATATCGGTTCTAATATCGGATTCAATATCAGTTTTTCAATATCGGTTCTAATATCGGATTCAATACCGGTTTTTCAATATCGGTTCTAATATCGGATTCAATACCGGTTTTTCAATATCGGTTTTTCAATATCAGTTTTTCGATATCAGTTTTTCAATATTTGTTCTCCAATATCGGTTTTTGAATATCGGTTCTAATATCGGATTCAATATCGGTTTTTCAATATCGTTTTTGCAATATCAGTTTTTCGATATAGGTTTTTCAATATCGGTTTTTCAATATCGGTTTTTCAATATCGGTTATTCAATATCAGTTTTTCAATATTTGTTCTCCAATATCGGATTCAATATCGGTTTTTCAATATCGGTTCTAATATCGGATTCAATATCGGTTTTTCAATATCGGGTTTTCAATATCAGTTTTTCGATATCAGTTTTTCAATATTTGCTTTACAATATCGGTTTTTCAATATCGGTTCTAATATCGGTTTCAATATCGGTTTTTCAATATCAGTTTTTCGATATAGGTTTTTCAATATCGGTTTTTCAATATCGGTTTTTCAATATCAGTTTTTCAATATTTGGTTTTCAATATCGGTTTTTGAATATCGGTTCTAATATCGGTTCAATATCGGTTTTTCAATATCGGTTTTTCAATATCGGTTCTAATATCGGTTTCAATATCGGTTTTTCAATATCGGTTTTTCAATATCAGTTTTTCAATATTTGTTCTCCAATATCGGTTTTTGAATATCGGTTCTAATATCGGATTCAATATCGGTTTTTCAATATCAGTTTTTCAGTATTTGTTCTCCAATATCGGTTTTTGAATATCGGTTCTAATATCGGTTTCAATATCGGTTTTTCAATATCGGTTTTTCAATATTTGTTCTCCAATATCGGTTTTTGAATATCGGTTCCAATATCGGATTCAATATCGGTTTTTCAGTATCGGTTCTAATATCGGATTCAATATCGGTATTTCAATATCGGTTTTGCAATATCGGGTTTTCAATATCAGTTTTTCGATATCAGTTTTTCAATATTTGTTCTCTAATATCGGTTTTTGAATATCGGTTCTAATATCGGATTCAATATCGGGTTTTCAATATCGGTTTTTCAATATCAGTTTTTCGATATCAGTTTTTCAATATTTGTTCTCCAATATCGGTTTTTGAATATCGGTTCTAATATCGGTTCTAATATCGGATTCAATACCGGTTTTTCAATATCGGTTTTTCAATATCAGTTTTTCGATATCAGTTTTTCAATATTTGTTCTCCAATATCGGTTTTTGAATATCGGTTCTAATATCGGTTTCAATATCGGTTTTTCAATATCGGTTTTTCAATATCAGTTTTTCAATATTTGTTCTCCAATATCGGTTTTTGAATATCGGTTCTAATATCGGATTCAATATCGGTTTTTCAATATCAGTTTTTCAATATTTGTTTTTCGATATCAGTTTTTCAATATTTGCTTTACAATATCAGTTTTTCAATATCGGTTCTAATATCGGATTCAATATCGGTTTTGCAATATCAGTTTTTCAATATCAGTTTTTCAATATCAGTTTTTCAATATCAGTTTTTCAATATCGGTTTTTGAATATTTGTTCTCCAATATCGGTTTTTGAATATCGGTTCTAATATCGGATTCAATATCGGTTTTTCAATATCGGTTTTGCAATATCAGTTTTTCGATATAGGTTTTTCAATATCGGTTTTTCAATATCGGTTTTGCAATATCAGTTTTTCGATATAGGTTTTTCAATATCGGTTTTTCAATATCGGTTTTGCAATATCAGTTTTTCGATATAGGTTTTTCAATATCGGTTTTTCAATATCGGTTCTAATATCGGTTTTTCAATATCAGTTTTTCGATATCAGTTTTTCAATATTTGTTTTTCAATATCGGTTTTTCAATATCGGTTCTAATATCGGTTTCAATATCGGTTATTCAATATCAGTTTTTCGATATCAGTTTTTCAAGATTTGTTCTCCAATATCGGTTTTTGAATATCGGTTCTAATATCGGATTCAATATCAGTTTTTCAATATCGGTTCTAATATCGGATTCAATACCGGTTTTTCAATATCGGTTCTAATATCGGATTCAATACCGGTTTTTCAATATCGGTTTTTCAATATCAGTTTTTCGATATCAGTTTTTCAATATTTGTTCTCCAATATCGGTTTTTGAATATCGGTTCTAATATCGGATTCAATATCGGTTTTTCAATATCGTTTTTGCAATATCAGTTTTTCGATATAGGTTTTTCAATATCGGTTTTTCAATATCGGTTTTTCAATATCGGTTCTAATATCGGATTCAATATCGGTTTTTCAATATCGGTTATTCAATATCAGTTTTTCAATATTTGTTCTCCAATATCGGATTCAATATCGGTTTTTCAATATCGGTTCTAATATCGGATTCAATATCGGTTTTTCAATATCGGGTTTTCAATATCAGTTTTTCGATATCAGTTTTTCAATATTTGCTTTACAATATCGGTTTTTCAATATCGGTTCTAATATCGGTTTCAATATCGGTTTTTCAATATCAGTTTTTCGATATAGGTTTTTCAATATCGGTTTTTCAATATCGGTTTTTCAATATCAGTTTTTCAATATTTGGTTTTCAATATCGGTTTTTGAATATCGGTTCTAATATCGGTTCAATATCGGTTTTTCAATATCGGTTTTTCAATATCGGTTCTAATATCGGTTTCAATATCGGTTTTTCAATATCGGTTTTTCAATATCAGTTTTTCAATATTTGTTCTCCAATATCGGTTTTTGAATATCGGTTCTAATATCGGATTCAATATCGGTTTTTCAATATCAGTTTTTCAGTATTTGTTCTCCAATATCGGTTTTTGAATATCGGTTCTAATATCGGATTCAATATCGGTTTTTCAATATCGGTTTTGCAATATCGGGTTTTCAATATCAGTTTTTCGATATCAGTTTTTCAATATTTGTTCTCTAATATCGGTTTTTGAATATCGGTTCTAATATCGGATTCAATATCGGGTTTTCAATATCGGTTTTTCAATATCAGTTTTTCGATATCAGTTTTTCAATATTTGTTTTTCAATATCGGTTTTTCAATATCGGTTCTAATATCGGATTCAATATCGGTTTTGCAATATCAGTTTTTCGATATCAGTTTTTCAATATTTGTTTTTCAATATCGGTTTTTCAATATCGGTTCTAATATCGGTTTCAATATCGGTTTTTCAATATCGGTTTTTCAATATCAGTTTTTCGATATCAGTTTTTCAATATTTGTTCTCCAATATCGGTTTTTGAATATCGGTTCTAATATCGGTTCTAATATCGGATTCAATACCGGTTTTTCAATATCGGTTTTTCAATATCAGTTTTTCGATATCAGTTTTTCAATATTTGTTCTCCAATATCGGTTTTTGAATATCGGTTCTAATATCGGTTCTAATATCGGATTCAATACCGGTTTTTCAATATCGGTTTTTCAATATCAGTTTTTCGATATCAGTTTTTCAATATTTGTTCTCCAATATCGGTTTTTGAATATCGGTTCTAATATCGGTTTCAATATCGGTTTTTCAATATCGGTTTTTCAATATCAGTTTTTCAATATTTGTTCTCCAATATCGGTTTTTGAATATCGGTTCTAATATCGGATTCAATATCGGTTTTTCAATATCAGTTTTTCAATATTTGTTTTTCGATATCAGTTTTTCAATATTTGCTTTACAATATCAGTTTTTCAATATCGGTTCTAATATCGGATTCAATATCGGTTTTGCAATATCAGTTTTTCAATATCAGTTTTTCAATATCAGTTTTTCAATATCAGTTTTTCAATATCGGTTTTTGAATATTTGTTCTCCAATATCGGTTTTTGAATATCGGTTCTAATATCGGATTCAATATCGGTTTTTCAATATCGGTTTTGCAATATCAGTTTTTCGATATAGGTTTTTCAATATCGGTTTTTCAATATCGGTTTTGCAATATCAGTTTTTCGATATAGGTTTTTCAATATCGGTTTTTCAATATCGGTTTTGCAATATCAGTTTTTCGATATAGGTTTTTCAATATCGGTTTTTCAATATCGGTTCTAATATCGGTTTCAATATCAGTTTTTCAATATCGGTTTTTCAATATTTGTTCTCCAATATCGGTTTTTGAATATCGGTTCCAATATCGGATTCAATATCGGTTTTTCAATATCGGTTCTAATATCGGATTCAATATCGGTTTTTCAATATCGGTTTTGCAATATCAGTTTTTCGATATAGGTTTTTCAATATGGGTTCTAATATCGGTTTCAATATCAGTTTTTCGATATAGGTTTTTCAATATCGGTTTTTCAATATTTGTTCTCCAATATCGGTTTTTCAATATCGGTTCTAATATCGGATTCAATATCGGTTTTTCAATATCGGTTTTTTCAATATCAGTTTTTCGATATCAGTTTTTCAATATTTGTTTTTCAATATCGGTTTTTCAATATCGGTTCTAATATCGGTTTCAATATCGGTTTTTCAATATCGGTTTTGCAATATCAGTTTTTCGATATAGGTTTTTCAATATCGGTTTTTCAATATCGGTTTTGCAATATCAGTTTTTCGATATAGGTTTTTCAATATCGGTTTTTCAATATCGGTTTTGCAATATCAGTTTTTCGATATATGTTTTTCAATATCGGTTTTTCAATATCGGTTTTTCAATATCGGTTCTAATATCGGTTTCAATATCAGTTTTTCAATATTTGTTTTCCAATATCGGTTTTTCAATATCGGTTCTAATATCGGATTCAATATCGGCTTTTCAATATCGGTTTTTCAATATCGGTTTTTCAATATCAGTTTTTCAATATTTGTTCTCCAATATCGGTTTTTGAATATCGGTTCTAATATCGGATTCAATATCGGGTTTTCAATATCGGTTTTTCAATATCAGTTTTTCGATATCAGTTTTTCAATATTTGTTTTTCAATATCGGTTTTTCAATATCGGTTCTAATATCGGTTTCAATATCGGTTTTTCAATATCGGTTTTTCAATATCAGTTTTTCGATATCAGTTTTTCAAGATTTGTTCTCCAATATCGGTTTTTGAATATCGGTTCTAATATCGGATTCAATATCAGTTTTTCAATATCGGTTCTAATATCGGATTCAATACCGGTTTTTCAATATCGGTTCTAATATCGGATTCAATACCGGTTTTTCAATATCGGTTTTTCAATATCAGTTTTTCGATATCAGTTTTTCAATATTTGTTCTCCAATATCGGTTTTTGAATATCGGTTCTAATATCGGATTCAATATCGGTTTTTCAATATCGTTTTTGCAATATCAGTTTTTCGATATAGGTTTTTCAATATCGGTTTTTCAATATCGGTTTTTCAATATCGGTTCTAATATCGGATACAATATCGGTTTTTCAATATCGGTTATTCAATATCAGTTTTTCAATATTTGTTCTCCAATATCGGATTCAATATCGGTTTTTCAATATCGGTTCTAATATCGGATTCAATATCGGTTTTTCAATATCGGGTTTTCAATATCAGTTTTTCGATATCAGTTTTTCAATATTTGCTTTACAATATCGGTTTTTCAATATCGGTTCTAATATCGGTTTCAATATCGGTTTTTCAATATCAGTTTTTCGATATAGGTTTTTCAATATCGGTTTTTCAATATCGGTTTTCCAATATCAGTTTTTCAATATTTGGTTTTCAATATCGGTTTTTGAATATCGGTTCTAATATCGGTTCAATATCGGTTTTTCAATATCGGTTTTTCAATATCGGTTCTAATATCGGTTTCAATATCGGTTTTTCAATATCGGTTTTTCAATATCAGTTTTTCAATATTTGTTCTCCAATATCGGTTTTTGAATATCGGTTCTAATATCGGATTCAATATCGGTTTTTCAATATCAGTTTTTCAGTATTTGTTCTCCAATATCGGTTTTTGAATATCGGTTCTAATATCGGTTTCAATATCGGTTTTTCAATATCGGTTTTTCAATATTTGTTCTCCAATATCGGTTTTTGAATATCGGTTCCAATATCGGATTCAATATCGGTTTTTCAGTATCGGTTCTAATATCGGATTCAATATCGGTATTTCAATATCGGTTTTGCAATATCGGGTTTTCAATATCAGTTTTTCGATATCAGTTTTTCAATATTTGTTCTCTAATATCGGTTTTTGAATATCGGTTCTAATATCGGATTCAATATCGGGTTTTCAATATCGGTTTTTCAATATCAGTTTTTCGATATCAGTTTTTCAATATTTGTTCTCCAATATCGGTTTTTGAATATCGGTTCTAATATCGGTTCTAATATCGGATTCAATACCGGTTTTTCAATATCGGTTTTTCAATATCAGTTTTTCGATATCAGTTTTTCAATATTTGTTCTCCAATATCGGTTTTTGAATATCGGTTCTAATATCGGTTTCAATATCGGTTTTTCAATATCGGTTTTTCAATATCAGTTTTTCAATATTTGTTCTCCAATATCGGTTTTTGAATATCGGTTCTAATATCGGATTCAATATCGGTTTTTCAATATCAGTTTTTCAATATTTGTTTTTCGATATCAGTTTTTCAATATTTGCTTTACAATATCAGTTTTTCAATATCGGTTCTAATATCGGATTCAATATCGGTTTTGCAATATCAGTTTTTCAATATCAGTTTTTCAATATCAGTTTTTCAATATCAGTTTTTCAATATCGGTTTTTGAATATTTGTTCTCCAATATCGGTTTTTGAATATCGGTTCTAATATCGGATTCAATATCGGTTTTTCAATATCGGTTTTGCAATATCAGTTTTTCGATATAGGTTTTTCAATATCGGTTTTTCAATATCGGTTTTGCAATATCAGTTTTTCGATATAGGTTTTTCAATATCGGTTTTTCAATATCGGTTTTGCAATATCAGTTTTTCGATATAGGTTTTTCAATATCGGTTTTTCAATATCGGTTCTAATATCGGTTTTTCAATATCAGTTTTTCGATATCAGTTTTTCAATATTTGTTTTTCAATATCGGTTTTTCAATATCGGTTCTAATATCGGTTTCAATATCGGTTATTCAATATCAGTTTTTCGATATCAGTTTTTCAAGATTTGTTCTCCAATATCGGTTTTTGAATATCGGTTCTAATATCGGATTCAATATCAGTTTTTCAATATCGGTTCTAATATCGGATTCAATACCGGTTTTTCAATATCGGTTCTAATATCGGATTCAATACCGGTTTTTCAATATCGGTTTTTCAATATCAGTTTTTCGATATCAGTTTTTCAATATTTGTTCTCCAATATCGGTTTTTGAATATCGGTTCTAATATCGGATTCAATATCGGTTTTTCAATATCGTTTTTGCAATATCAGTTTTTCGATATAGGTTTTTCAATATCGGTTTTTCAATATCGGTTTTTCAATATCGGTTCTAATATCGGATTCAATATCGGTTTTTCAATATCGGTTATTCAATATCAGTTTTTCAATATTTGTTCTCCAATATCGGATTCAATATCGGTTTTTCAATATCGGTTCTAATATCGGATTCAATATCGGTTTTTCAATATCGGGTTTTCAATATCAGTTTTTCGATATCAGTTTTTCAATATTTGCTTTACAATATCGGTTTTTCAATATCGGTTCTAATATCGGTTTCAATATCGGTTTTTCAATATCAGTTTTTCGATATAGGTTTTTCAATATCGGTTTTTCAATATCGGTTTTTCAATATCAGTTTTTCAATATTTGGTTTTCAATATCGGTTTTTGAATATCGGTTCTAATATCGGTTCAATATCGGTTTTTCAATATCGGTTTTTCAATATCGGTTCTAATATCGGTTTCAATATCGGTTTTTCAATATCGGTTTTTCAATATCAGTTTTTCAATATTTGTTCTCCAATATCGGTTTTTGAATATCGGTTCTAATATCGGATTCAATATCGGTTTTTCAATATCAGTTTTTCAGTATTTGTTCTCCAATATCGGTTTTTGAATATCGGTTCTAATATCGGATTCAATATCGGTTTTTCAATATCGGTTTTGCAATATCGGGTTTTCAATATCAGTTTTTCGATATCAGTTTTTCAATATTTGTTCTCTAATATCGGTTTTTGAATATCGGTTCTAATATCGGATTCAATATCGGGTTTTCAATATCGGTTTTTCAATATCAGTTTTTCGATATCAGTTTTTCAATATTTGTTTTTCAATATCGGTTTTTCAATATCGGTTCTAATATCGGATTCAATATCGGTTTTGCAATATCAGTTTTTCGATATCAGTTTTTCAATATTTGTTTTTCAATATCGGTTTTTCAATATCGGTTCTAATATCGGTTTCAATATCGGTTTTTCAATATCGGTTTTTCAATATCAGTTTTTCGATATCAGTTTTTCAATATTTGTTCTCCAATATCGGTTTTTGAATATCGGTTCTAATATCGGTTCTAATATCGGATTCAATACCGGTTTTTCAATATCGGTTTTTCAATATCAGTTTTTCGATATCAGTTTTTCAATATTTGTTCTCCAATATCGGTTTTTGAATATCGGTTCTAATATCGGTTTCAATATCGGTTTTTCAATATCGGTTTTTCAATATCAGTTTTTCAATATTTGTTCTCCAATATCGGTTTTTGAATATCGGTTCTAATATCGGATTCAATATCGGTTTTTCAATATCAGTTTTTCAATATTTGTTTTTCGATATCAGTTTTTCAATATTTGCTTTACAATATCAGTTTTTCAATATCGGTTCTAATATCGGATTCAATATCGGTTTTGCAATATCAGTTTTTCAATATCAGTTTTTCAATATCAGTTTTTCAATATCAGTTTTTCAATATCGGTTTTTCAATATTTGTTCTCCAATATCGGTTTTTGAATATCGGTTCTAATATCGGATTCAATATCGGGTTTTCAATATCGGTTTTTCAATATCAGTTTTTCGATATCAGTTTTTCAATATTTGTTTTTCAATATCGGTTTTTCAATATCGGTTCTAATATCGGTTTCAATATCGGTTTTTCAATATCGGTTTTTCAATATCAGTTTTTCGATATCAGTTTTTCAAGATTTGTTCTCCAATATCGGTTTTTGAATATCGGTTCTAATATCGGATTCAATATCAGTTTTTCAATATCGGTTCTAATATCGGATTCAATACCGGTTTTTCAATATCGGTTCTAATATCGGATTCAATACCGGTTTTTCAATATCGGTTTTTCAATATCAGTTTTTCGATATCAGTTTTTCAATATTTGTTCTCCAATATCGGTTTTTGAATATCGGTTCTAATATCGGATTCAATATCGGTTTTTCAATATCGTTTTTGCAATATCAGTTTTTCGATATAGGTTTTTCAATATCGGTTTTTCAATATCGGTTTTTCAATATCGGTTCTAATATCGGATACAATATCGGTTTTTCAATATCGGTTATTCAATATCAGTTTTTCAATATTTGTTCTCCAATATCGGATTCAATATCGGTTTTTCAATATCGGTTCTAATATCGGATTCAATATCGGTTTTACAATATCGGGTTTTCAATATCAGTTTTTCGATATCAGTTTTTCAATATTTGCTTTACAATATCGGTTTTTCAATATCGGTTCTAATATCGGTTTCAATATCGGTTTTTCAATATCAGTTTTTCGATATAGGTTTTTCAATATCGGTTTTTCAATATCGGTTTTTCAATATCAGTTTTTCAATATTTGGTTTTCAATATCGGTTTTTGAATATCGGTTCTAATATCGGTTCAATATCGGTTTTTCAATATCGGTTTTTCAATATCGGTTCTAATATCGGTTTCAATATCGGTTTTTCAATATCGGTTTTTCAATATCAGTTTTTCAATATTTGTTCTCCAATATCGGTTTTTGAATATCGGTTCTAATATCGGATTCAATATCGGTTTTTCAATATCAGTTTTTCAGTATTTGTTCTCCAATATCGGTTTTTGAATATCGGTTCTAATATCGGTTTCAATATCGGTTTTTCAATATCGGTTTTTCAATATTTGTTCTCCAATATCGGTTTTTGAATATCGGTTCCAATATCGGATTCAATATCGGTTTTTCAGTATCGGTTCTAATATCGGATTCAATATCGGTATTTCAATATCGGTTTTGCAATATCGGTTTTCAATATCAGTTTTTCGATATCAGTTTTTCAATATTTGTTCTCTAATATCGGTTTTTGAATATCGGTTCTAATATCGGATTCAATATCGGGTTTTCAATATCGGTTTTTCAATATCAGTTTTTCGATATCAGTTTTTCAATATTTGTTCTCCAATATCGGTTTTTGAATATCGGTTCTAATATCGGTTCTAATATCGGATTCAATACCGGTTTTTCAATATCGGTTTTTCAATATCAGTTTTTCGATATCAGTTTTTCAATATTTGTTCTCCAATATCGGTTTTTGAATATCGGTTCTAATATCGGTTTCAATATCGGTTTTTCAATATCGGTTTTTCAATATCAGTTTTTCAATATTTGTTCTCCAATATCGGTTTTTGAATATCGGTTCTAATATCGGATTCAATATCGGTTTTTCAATATCAGTTTTTCAATATTTGTTTTTCGATATCAGTTTTTCAATATTTGCTTTACAATATCAGTTTTTCAATATCGGTTCTAATATCGGATTCAATATCGGTTTTGCAATATCAGTTTTTCAATATCAGTTTTTCAATATCAGTTTTTCAATATCGGTTTTTGAATATTTGTTCTCCAATATCGGTTTTTGAATATCGGTTCTAATATCGGATTCAATATCGGTTTTTCAATATCGGTTTTGCAATATCAGTTTTTCGATATAGGTTTTTCAATATCGGTTTTTCAATATCGGTTTTGCAATATCAGTTTTTCGATATAGGTTTTTCAATATCGGTTTTTCAATATCGGTTTTGCAATATCAGTTTTTCGATATAGGTTTTTCAATATCGGTTTTTCAATATCGGTTCTAATATCGGTTTTTCAATATCAGTTTTTCGATATCAGTTTTTCAATATTTGTTTTTCAATATCGGTTTTTCAATATCGGTTCTAATATCGGTTTCAATATCGGTTATTCAATATCAGTTTTTCGATATCAGTTTTTCAAGATTTGTTCTCCAATATCGGTTTTTGAATATCGGTTCTAATATCGGATTCAATATCAGTTTTTCAATATCGGTTCTAATATCGGATTCAATACCGGTTTTTCAATATCGGTTCTAATATCGGATTCAATACCGGTTTTTCAATATCGGTTTTTCAATATCAGTTTTTCGATATCAGTTTTTCAATATTTGTTCTCCAATATCGGTTTTTGAATATCGGTTCTAATATCGGATTCAATATCGGTTTTTCAATATCGTTTTTGCAATATCAGTTTTTCGATATAGGTTTTTCAATATCGGTTTTTCAATATCGGTTTTTCAATATCGGTTCTAATATCGGATTCAATATCGGTTTTTCAATATCGGTTATTCAATATCAGTTTTTCAATATTTGTTCTCCAATATCGGATTCAATATCGGTTTTTCAATATCGGTTCTAATATCGGATTCAATATCGGTTTTTCAATATCGGGTTTTCAATATCAGTTTTTCGATATCAGTTTTTCAATATTTGCTTTACAATATCGGTTTTTCAATATCGGTTCTAATATCGGTTTCAATATCGGTTTTTCAATATCAGTTTTTCGATATAGGTTTTTCAATATCGGTTTTTCAATATCGGTTTTTCAATATCAGTTTTTCAATATTTGGTTTTCAATATCGGTTTTTGAATATCGGTTCTAATATCGGTTCAATATCGGTTTTTCAATATCGGTTTTTCAATATCGGTTCTAATATCGGTTTCAATATCGGTTTTTCAATATCGGTTTTTCAATATCAGTTTTTCAATATTTGTTCTCCAATATCGGTTTTTGAATATCAGTTCTAATATCGGATTCAATATCGGTTTTTCAATATCAGTTTTTCAGTATTTGTTCTCCAATATCGGTTTTTGAATATCGGTTCTAATATCGGATTCAATATCGGTTTTTCAATATCGGTTTTGCAATATCGGGTTTTCAATATCAGTTTTTCGATATCAGTTTTTCAATATTTGTTCTCTAATATCGGTTTTTGAATATCGGTTCTAATATCGGATTCAATATCGGGTTTTCAATATCGGTTTTTCAATATCAGTTTTTCGATATCAGTTTTTCAATATTTGTTTTTCAATATCGGTTTTTCAATATCGGTTCTAATATCGGATTCAATATCGGTTTTGCAATATCAGTTTTTCGATATCAGTTTTTCAATATTTGTTTTTCAATATCGGTTTTTCAATATCGGTTCTAATATCGGTTTCAATATCGGTTTTTCAATATCGGTTTTTCAATATCAGTTTTTCGATATCAGTTTTTCAATATTTGTTCTCCAATATCGGTTTTTGAATATCGGTTCTAATATCGGTTCTAATATCGGATTCAATACCGGTTTTTCAATATCGGTTTTTCAATATCAGTTTTTCGATATCAGTTTTTCAATATTTGTTCTCCAATATCGGTTTTTGAATATCGGTTCTAATATCGGTTTCAATATCGGTTTTTCAATATCGGTTTTTCAATATCAGTTTTTCAATATTTGTTCTCCAATATCGGTTTTTGAATATCGGTTCTAATATCGGATTCAATATCGGTTTTTCAATATCAGTTTTTCAATATTTGTTTTTCGATATCAGTTTTTCAATATTTGCTTTACAATATCAGTTTTTCAATATCGGTTCTAATATCGGATTCAATATCGGTTTTGCAATATCAGTTTTTCAATATCAGTTTTTCAATATCAGTTTTTCAATATCAGTTTTTCAATATCGGTTTTTGAATATTTGTTCTCCAATATCGGTTTTTGAATATCGGTTCTAATATCGGATTCAATATCGGTTTTTCAATATCGGTTTTGCAATATCAGTTTTTCGATATAGGTTTTTCAATATCGGTTTTTCAATATCGGTTTTGCAATATCAGTTTTTCGATATAGGTTTTTCAATATCGGTTTTTCAATATCGGTTTTGCAATATCAGTTTTTCGATATAGGTTTTTCAATATCGGTTTTTCAATATCGGTTCTAATATCGGTTTCAATATCAGTTTTTCAATATCGGTTTTTCAATATTTGTTTTCCAATATCGGTTTTTCAATATCGGTTCTAATATCGGATTCAATATCGGCTTTTCAATATCGGTTTTTCAATATCAGTTTTTCGATATCAGTTTTTCAATATTTGTTTTTCAATATCGGTTTTTCAATATCAGTTTTTCGATATCAGTTTTTCAATATTTGTTTTTCAATATCGGTTTTTCAATATCGGTTCTAATATCGGTTTCAATATCGGTTTTTCAATATCGGTTTTTCAATATCAGTTTTTCAATATTTGTTCTCCAATATCGGTTTTTGAATATCGGTTCTAATATCGGTTTCAATATCGGTTTTTCAATATCGGTTTTTCAATATTTGTTCTCCAATATCGGTTTTTGAATATCGGTTCCAATATCGGATTCAATATCGGTTTTTCAATATCGGTTCTAATATCGGATTCAATATCGGTTTTTCAATATCGGTTTTGCAATATCAGTTTTTCGATATAGGTTTTTCAATATCGGTTCTAATATCGGTTTCAATATCAGTTTTTCGATATAGGTTTTTCAATATCGGTTTTTCAATATTTGTTCTCCAATATCGGTTTTTGAATATCGGTTCTAATATCGGATTGAATATCGGTTTTTCAATATCGGTTTTTTCAATATCAGTTTTTCGATATCAGTTTTTCAATATTTGTTTTTCAATATCGGTTTTTCAATATCGGTTCTAATATCGGTTTCAATATCGGTTTTTCAATATCGGTTTTGCAATATCAGTTTTTCGATATAGGTTTTTCAATATCGGTTTTTCAATATCGGTTTTGCAATATCAGTTTTTCGATATATGTTTTTCAATATCGGTTTTTCAATATCGGTTTTTCAATATCGGTTCTAATATCGGTTTCAATATCAGTTTTTCAATATTTGTTTTCCAATATCGGTTTTTCAATATCGGTTCTAATATCGGATTCAATATCGGCTTTTCAATATCGGTTTTTCAATATCGGTTTTTCAATATCAGTTTTTCAATATTTGTTCTCCAATATCGGTTTTTGAATATCGGTTCTAATATCGGATTCAATATCGGGTTTTCAATATCGGTTTTTCAATATCAGTTTTTCGATATCAGTTTTTCGATATAGGTTTTTCAATATCGGTTTTTCAATATCGGTTCTAATATCGGTTTTTCAATATCAGTTTTTCGATATCAGTTTTTCAATATCGGTTCTAATATCGGTTTTTCAATATCAGTTTTTCGATATCAGTTTTTCAATATTTGTTTTTCAATATCGGTTTTTCAATATCGGTTCTAATATCGGTTTCAATATCGGTTATTCAATATCAGTTTTTCGATATCAGTTTTTCAAGATTTGTTCTCCAATATCGGTTTTTGAATATCGGTTCTAATATCGGATTCAATATCAGTTTTTCAATATCGGTTCTAATATCGGATTCAATACCGGTTTTTCAATATCGGTTCTAATATCGGATTCAATACCGGTTTTTCAATATCGGATTTTCAATATCAGTTTTTCGATATCAGTTTTTCAATATTTGTTCTCCAATATCGGTTTTTGAATATCGGTTCTAATATCGGATTCAATATCGGTTTTTCAATATCGTTTTTGCAATATCAGTTTTTCGATATAGGTTTTTCAATATCGGTTTTTCAATATCGGTTTTTCAATATCGGTTCTAATATCGGATTCAATATCGGTTTTTCAATATCGGTTATTCAATATCAGTTTTTCAATATTTGTTCTCCAATATCGGATTCAATATCGGTTTTTCAATATCGGTTCTAATATCGGATTCAATATCGGTTTTTCAATATCGGGTTTTCAATATCAGTTTTTCGATATCAGTTTTTCAATATTTGCTTTTCAATATCGGTTCTAATATCGGTTTCAATATCGGTTTTTCAATATCAGTTTTTCGATATAGGTTTTTCAATATCGGTTTTTCAATATCGGTTTTTCAATATCAGTTTTTCAATATTTGGTTTTCAATATCGGTTTTTGAATATCGGTTCTAATATCGGTTCAATATCGGTTTTTCAATATCGGTTTTTCAATATCGGTTCTAATATCGGTTTCAATATCGGTTTTTCAATATCGGTTTTTCAATATCAGTTTTTCAATATTTGTTCTCCAATATCGGTTTTTGAATATCGGTTATAATATCGGATTCAATATCGGTTTTTCAATATCAGTTTTTCAGTATTTGTTCTCCAATATCGGTTTTTGAATATCGGTTCTAATATCGGTTTCAATATCGGTTTTTCAATATCGGTTTTTCAATATTTGTTCTCCAATATCGGTTTTTGAATATCGGTTCCAATATCGGATTCAATATCGGTTTTTCAATATCGGTTCTAATATCGGATTCAATATCGGTTTTTCAATATCGGTTTTGCAATATCGGGTTTTCAATATCAGTTTTTCGATATCAGTTTTTCAATATTTGTTCTCTAATATCGGTTTTTGAATATCGGTTCTAATATCGGATTCAATATCGGGTTTTCAATATCGGTTTTTCAATATCAGTTTTTCGATATCAGTTTTTCAATATTTGTTTTTCAATATCGGTTCTAATATCGGATTCAATATCGGTTTTGCAATATCAGTTTTTCGATATCAGTTTTTCAATATTTGTTTTTCAATATCGGTTTTTCAATATCGGTTCTAATATCGGTTTCAATATCGGTTTTTCAATATCGGTTTTTCAATATCAGTTTTTCGATATCAGTTTTTCAATATTTGTTCTCCAATATCGGTTTTTGAATATCGGTTCTAATATCGGTTCTAATATCGGATTCAATACCGGTTTTTCAATATCGGTTTTTCAATATCAGTTTTTTGATATCAGTTTTTCAATATTTGTTCTCCAATATCGGTTTTTGAATATCGGTTCTAATATCGGTTTCAATATCGGTTTTTCAATATCGGTTTTTCAATATCAGTTTTTCAATATTTGTTCTCCAATATCGGTTTTTGAATATCGGTTCTAATATCGGATTCAATATCGGTTTTTCAATATCAGTTTTTCAATATTTGTTTTTCGATATCAGTTTTTCAATATTTGCTTTACAATATCAGTTTTTCAATATCGGTTCTAATATCGGATTCAATATCGGTTTTGCAATATCAGTTTTTCAATATCAGTTTTTCAATATCAGTTTTTCAATATCAGTTTTTCAATATCGGTTTTTGAATATTTGTTCTCCAATATCGGTTTTTTAATATCGGTTCTAATATCGGATTCAATATCGGTTTTTCAATATCGGTTTTGCAATATCAGTTTTTCGACATAGGTTTTTCAATATCGGTTTTTCAATATCGGTTTTGCAATATCAGTTTTTCGATATAGGTTTTTCAATATCGGTTTTTCAATATCGGTTTTGCAATATCAGTTTTTCGATATAGGTTTTTCAATATCGGTTTTTCAATATCGGTTCTAATATCGGTTTCAATATCAGTTTTTCAATATCGGTTTTTCAATATTTGTTTTCCAATATCGGTTTTTCAATATCGGTTCTAATATCGGATTCAATATCGGCTTTTCAATATCGGTTTTTCAATATCAGTTTTTCGATATCAGTTTTTCAATATTTGTTTTTCAATATCGGTTTTTCAATATCAGTTTTTCGATATCAGTTTTTCAATATTTGTTTTTCAATATCGGTTTTTCAATATCAGTTTTTCGATATCAGTTTTTCAATATTTGTTTTTCAATATCGGTTTTTCAATATCGGTTCTAATATCGGTTTCAATATCGGTTTTTCAATATCGGTTTTTCAATATCAGTTTTTCAATATTTGTTCTCCAATATCGGTTTTTGAATATCGGTTCTAATATCGGATTCAATATCGGTTTTTCAATATCAGTTTTTCAGTATTTGTTCTTCAATATCGGTTTTTGAATATCGGTTCTAATATCGGTTTCAATATCGGTTTTTCAATATCGGTTTTTCAATATTTGTTCTCCAATATCGGTTTTTGAATATCGGTTCCAATATCGGATTCAATATCGGTTTTTCAATATCGGTTCTAATATCGGATTCAATATCGGTTTTTCAATATCGGTTTTGCAATATCAGTTTTTCGATATAGGTTTTTCAATATCGGTTCTAATATCGGATTCAATATCGGCTTTTCAATATCGGTTTTTCAATATCAGTTTTTCGATATCAGTTTTTCAATATTTGTTTTTCAATATCGGTTTTTCAATATCGGTTCTAATATCGGTTTCAATATCGGTTATTCAATATCAGTTTTTCGATATCAGTTTTTCAAGATTTGTTCTCCAATATCGGTTTTTGAATATCGGTTCTAATATCGGATTCAATATCAGTTTTTCAATATCGGTTCTAATATCGGATTCAATACCGGTTTTTCAATATCGGTTCTAATATCGGATTCAATATCGGTTTTTCAATATCGTTTTTGCAATATCAGTTTTTCGATATAGGTTTTTCAATATCGGTTTTTTCAATATCAGTTTTTCGATATCAGTTTTTCAATATTTGTTTTTCAATATCGGTTCTAATATCGGTTTCAATATCGGTTTTTCAATATCGGTTTTTCAATATCGGTTTTTCAATATCGGTTTTTCAATATCAGTTTTTCAATATTTGTTCTCCAATATCGGTTTTTGAATATCGGTTCTAATATCGGATTCAATATCGGTTTTTCAATATCGATTTTTCAATATCAGTTTTTCAATATTTGTTCTCCAATATCGGTTTTTGAATATCGGTTCTAATATCGGATTCAATATCGGTTTTTCAATATCGGTTTTGCAATATCAGTTTTTCAATATCAGTTTTTCAATATCAGTTTTTCGATATAGGTTTTTCAATATCGGTTTTTCAATATCGGTTTTGCAATATCGGTTCTAATATCGGAATCAATATCGGCTTTTCAATATCGGTTTTTCAATATCAGTTTTTCAATATCAGTTTTTCAATATTTGTTTTTCAATATCGGTTTTTCAATATCGGTTCTAATATCGGTTTCAATATCGGTTTTTCAATATCGGTTTTTCAATATCGGTTTTTCAATATCAGTTTTTCAATATTTGTTCTCCAATATCGGTTTTTGAATATCGGTTCTAATATCGGATTCAGTATCGGTTTTTCAATATCAGTTTTTCAATATTTGTTCTCCAATATCGGTTTTTGAATATCGGTTCCAATATCGGATTCAATATCTGTTTTTCAATATCGGTTCTAATATCGGATTCAATATCGGTTTTTCAATATCGGGTTTTCAATATCAGTTTTTCGATATCAGTTTTTCAATATTTGTTCTCCAATATCGGTTCCAATATCGGATTCAATATCGGTTTTTCAATATCGGTTTTTCAATATCGGTTTTTCAATATCAGTTTTTCAATATTTGTTCTCCAATATCAGTTTTTGAATATCGGTTCTAATATCGGATTCAATATCGGGTTTTCAATATCGGTTTTTCAATATCAGTTTTTCGATATCAGTTTTTCAATATTTGTTTTTCAATATCGGTTTTTCAATATCGGTTCTAATATCGGATTCAATATCGGTTTTGCAATATCAGTTTTTCGATATCAGTTTTTCAATATTTGTTTTTCAATATCGGTTTTTCAATATCGGTTCTAATATCGGATTCAATATCGGTTTTGCAATATCAGTTTTTCGATATCAGTTTTTCAATATTTGTTTTTCAATATCGGTTTTTCAATATCGGTTCTAATATCGGTTTCAATATCGGTTTTTCAATATCGGTTTTTCAATATCAGTTTTTCGATATCAGTTTTTCAATATTTGTTCTCCAATATCGGTTTTTGAATATCGGTTCTAATATCGGTTCTAATATCGGATTCAATACCGGTTTTTCAATATCGGTTTTTCAATATCAGTTTTTCGATATCAGTTTTTCAATATTTGTTCTCCAATATCGGTTTTTGAATATCGGTTCTAATATCGGTTTCAATATCGGTTTTTCAATATCGGTTTTTCAATATCAGTTTTTCAATATTTGTTCTCCAATATCGGTTTTTGAATATCGGTTCTAATATCGGATTCAATATCGGTTTTTCAATATCAGTTTTTCAATATTTGTTTTTCGATATCAGTTTTTCAATATTTGCTTTACAATATCAGTTTTTCAATATCGGTTCTAATATCGGATTCAATATCGGTTTTGCAATATCAGTTTTTCAATATCAGTTTTTCAATATCAGTTTTTCAATATCAGTTTTTCAATATCGGTTTTTGAATATTTGTTCTCCAATATCGGTTTTTGTATATCGGTTCTAATATCGGATTCAATATCGGTTTTTCAATATCGGTTTTGCAATATCAGTTTTTCGATATAGGTTTTTCAATATCGGTTTTTCAATATCGGTTTTGCAATATCAGTTTTTCGATATAGGTTTTTCAATATCGGTTTTTCAATATCGGTTTTGCAATATCAGTTTTTCGATATAGGTTTTTCAATATCGGTTTTTCAATATCGGTTCTAATATCGGTTTCAATATCAGTTTTTCAATATCGGTTTTTCAATATTTGTTTTCCAATATCGGTTTTTCAATATCGGTTCTAATATCGGATTCAATATCGGCTTTTCAATATCGGTTTTTCAATATCAGTTTTTCGATATCAGTTTTTCAATATTTGTTTTTCAATATCGGTTTTTCAATATCAGTTTTTCGATATCAGTTTTTCAATATTTGTTTTTCAATATCGGTTTTTCAATATCGGTTCTAATATCGGTTTCAATATCGGTTTTTCAATATCGGTTTTTCAATATCAGTTTTTCAATATTTGTTCTCCAATATCGGTTTTTGAATATCGGTTCTAATATCGGTTTCAATATCGGTTTTTCAATATCGGTTTTTCAATATTTGTTCTCCAATATCGGTTTTTGAATATCGGTTCCAATATCGGATTCAATATCGGTTTTTCAATATCGGTTCTAATATCGGTTTCAATATCAGTTTTTCAATATTTGTTTTCCAATATCGGTTTTTCAATATCGGTTCTAATATCGGATTCAATATCGGCTTTTCAATATCGGTTTTTCAATATCGGTTTTTCAATATCGGTTTTTCAATATTTGTTCTCCAATATCGGTTTTTGAATATCGGTTCTAATATCGGATTCAATATCGGGTTTTCAATATCGGTTTTTCAATATCAGTTTTTCGATATCAGTTTTTCAATATTTGTTTTTCAATATCGGTTTTTCAATATCGGTTCTAATATCGGTTTCAATATCGGTTTTTCAATATCGGTTTTTCAATATCAGTTTTTCGATATCAGTTTTTCAATATTTGTTCTCCAATATCGGTTTTTGAATATCGGTTCTAATATCGGTTCTAATATCGGATTCAATACCGGTTTTTCAATATCGGTTTTTCAATATCAGTTTTTCGATATCAGTTTTTCAATATTTGTTCTCCAATATCGGTTTTTGAATATCGGTTCTAATATCGGTTTCAATATCGGTTTTTCAATATCGGTTTTTCAATATCAGTTTTTCAATATTTGTTCTCCAATATCGGTTTTTGAATATCGGTTCTAATATCGGATTCAATATCGGTTTTTCAATATCAGTTTTTCAATATTTGTTTTTCGATATCAGTTTTTCAATATTTGCTTTACAATATCAGTTTTTCAATATCGGTTCTAATATCGGATTCAATATCGGTTTTGCAATATCAGTTTTTCAATATCAGTTTTTCAATATCAGTTTTTCAATATCAGTTTTTCAATATCGGTTTTGCAATATCAGTTTTTCGATATAGGTTTTTCAATATCGGTTTTTCAATATCGGTTTTGCAATATCAGTTTTTCGATATAGGTTTTTCAATATCGGTTTTTCAATATCGGTTCTAATATCGGTTTTTCAATATCAGTTTTTCGATATCAGTTTTTCAATATCGGTTCTAATATCGGTTTTTCAATATCAGTTTTTCGATATCAGTTTTTCAATATTTGTTTTTCAATATCGGTTTTTCAATATCGGTTCTAATATCGGTTTCAATATCGGTTATTCAATATCAGTTTTTCGATATCAGTTTTTCAAGATTTGTTCTCCAATATCGGTTTTTGAATATCGGTTCTAATATCGGATTCAATATCAGTTTTTCAATATCGGTTCTAATATCGGATTCAATACCGGTTTTTCAATATCGGTTCTAATATCGGATTCAATACCGGTTTTTCAATATCGGATTTTCAATATCAGTTTTTCGATATCAGTTTTTCAATATTTGTTCTCCAATATCGGTTTTTGAATATCGGTTCTAATATCGGATTCAATATCGGTTTTTCAATATCGTTTTTGCAATATCAGTTTTTCGATATAGGTTTTTCAATATCGGTTTTTCAATATCGGTTTTTCAATATCGGTTCTAATATCGGATTCAATATCGGTTTTTCAATATCGGTTATTCAATATCAGTTTTTCAATATTTGTTCTCCAATATCGGATTCAATATCGGTTTTTCAATATCGGTTCTAATATCGGATTCAATATCGGTTTTTCAATATCGGGTTTTCAATATCAGTTTTTCGATATCAGTTTTTCAATATTTGCTTTTCAATATCGGTTCTAATATCGGTTTCAATATCGGTTTTTCAATATCAGTTTTTCGATATAGGTTTTTCAATATCGGTTTTTCAATATCGGTTTTTCAATATCAGTTTTTCAATATTTGGTTTTCAATATCGGTTTTTGAATATCGGTTCTAATATCGGTTCAATATCGGTTTTTCAATATCGGTTTTTCAATATCGGTTCTAATATCGGTTTCAATATCGGTTTTTCAATATCGGTTTTTCAATATCAGTTTTTCAATATTTGTTCTCCAATATCGGTTTTTGAATATCGGTTATAATATCGGATTCAATATCGGTTTTTCAATATCAGTTTTTCAGTATTTGTTCTCCAATATCGGTTTTTGAATATCGGTTCTAATATCGGTTTCAATATCGGTTTTTCAATATCGGTTTTTCAATATTTGTTCTCCAATATCGGTTTTTGAATATCGGTTCCAATATCGGATTCAATATCGGTTTTTCAATATCGGTTCTAATATCGGATTCAATATCGGTTTTTCAATATCGGTTTTGCAATATCGGGTTTTCAATATCAGTTTTTCGATATCAGTTTTTCAATATTTGTTCTCTAATATCGGTTTTTGAATATCGGTTCTAATATCGGATTCAATATCGGGTTTTCAATATCGGTTTTTCAATATCAGTTTTTCGATATCAGTTTTTCAATATTTGTTTTTCAATATCGGTTCTAATATCGGATTCAATATCGGTTTTGCAATATCAGTTTTTCGATATCAGTTTTTCAATATTTGTTTTTCAATATCGGTTTTTCAATATCGGTTCTAATATCGGTTTCAATATCGGTTTTTCAATATCGGTTTTTCAATATCAGTTTTTCGATATCAGTTTTTCAATATTTGTTCTCCAATATCGGTTTTTGAATATCGGTTCTAATATCGGTTCTAATATCGGATTCAATACCGGTTTTTCAATATCGGTTTTTCAATATCAGTTTTTTGATATCAGTTTTTCAATATTTGTTCTCCAATATCGGTTTTTGAATATCGGTTCTAATATCGGTTTCAATATCGGTTTTTCAATATCGGTTTTTCAATATCAGTTTTTCAATATTTGTTCTCCAATATCGGTTTTTGAATATCGGTTCTAATATCGGATTCAATATCGGTTTTTCAATATCAGTTTTTCAATATTTGTTTTTCGATATCAGTTTTTCAATATTTGCTTTACAATATCAGTTTTTCAATATCGGTTCTAATATCGGATTCAATATCGGTTTTGCAATATCAGTTTTTCAATATCAGTTTTTCAATATCAGTTTTTCAATATCAGTTTTTCAATATCGGTTTTTGAATATTTGTTCTCCAATATCGGTTTTTTAATATCGGTTCTAATATCGGATTCAATATCGGTTTTTCAATATCGGTTTTGCAATATCAGTTTTTCGACATAGGTTTTTCAATATCGGTTTTTCAATATCGGTTTTGCAATATCAGTTTTTCGATATAGGTTTTTCAATATCGGTTTTTCAATATCGGTTTTGCAATATCAGTTTTTCGATATAGGTTTTTCAATATCGGTTTTTCAATATCGGTTCTAATATCGGTTTCAATATCAGTTTTTCAATATCGGTTTTTCAATATTTGTTTTCCAATATCGGTTTTTCAATATCGGTTCTAATATCGGATTCAATATCGGCTTTTCAATATCGGTTTTTCAATATCAGTTTTTCGATATCAGTTTTTCAATATTTGTTTTTCAATATCGGTTTTTCAATATCAGTTTTTCGATATCAGTTTTTCAATATTTGTTTTTCAATATCGGTTTTTCAATATCGGTTCTAATATCGGTTTCAATATCGGTTTTTCAATATCGGTTTTTCAATATCAGTTTTTCAATATTTGTTCTCCAATATCGGTTTTTGAATATCGGTTCTAATATCGGATTCAATATCGGTTTTTCAATATCAGTTTTTCAGTATTTGTTCTTCAATATCGGTTTTTGAATATCGGTTCTAATATCGGTTTCAATATCGGTTTTTCAATATCGGTTTTTCAATATTTGTTCTCCAATATCGGTTTTTGAATATCGGTTCCAATATCGGATTCAATATCGGTTTTTCAATATCGGTTCTAATATCGGATTCAATATCGGTTTTTCAATATCGGTTTTGCAATATCAGTTTTTCGATATAGGTTTTTCAATATCGGTTCTAATATCGGATTCAATATCGGCTTTTCAATATCGGTTTTTCAATATCAGTTTTTCGATATCAGTTTTTCAATATTTGTTTTTCAATATCGGTTTTTCAATATCGGTTCTAATATCGGTTTCAATATCGGTTATTCAATATCAGTTTTTCGATATCAGTTTTTCAAGATTTGTTCTCCAATATCGGTTTTTGAATATCGGTTCTAATATCGGATTCAATATCAGTTTTTCAATATCGGTTCTAATATCGGATTCAATACCGGTTTTTCAATATCGGTTCTAATATCGGATTCAATATCGGTTTTTCAATATCGTTTTTGCAATATCAGTTTTTCGATATAGGTTTTTCAATATCGGTTTTTTCAATATCAGTTTTTCGATATCAGTTTTTCAATATTTGTTTTTCAATATCGGTTCTAATATCGGTTTCAATATCGGTTTTTCAATATCGGTTTTTCAATATCGGTTTTTCAATATCGGTTTTTCAATATCAGTTTTTCAATATTTGTTCTCCAATATCGGTTTTTGAATATCGGTTCTAATATCGGATTCAATATCGGTTTTTCAATATCGATTTTTCAATATCAGTTTTTCAATATTTGTTCTCCAATATCGGTTTTTGAATATCGGTTCTAATATCGGATTCAATATCGGTTTTTCAATATCGGTTTTGCAATATCAGTTTTTCAATATCAGTTTTTCAATATCAGTTTTTCGATATAGGTTTTTCAATATCGGTTTTTCAATATCGGTTTTGCAATATCGGTTCTAATATCGGAATCAATATCGGCTTTTCAATATCGGTTTTTCAATATCAGTTTTTCAATATCAGTTTTTCAATATTTGTTTTTCAATATCGGTTTTTCAATATCGGTTCTAATATCGGTTTCAATATCGGTTTTTCAATATCGGTTTTTCAATATCGGTTTTTCAATATCAGTTTTTCAATATTTGTTCTCCAATATCGGTTTTTGAATATCGGTTCTAATATCGGATTCAGTATCGGTTTTTCAATATCAGTTTTTCAATATTTGTTCTCCAATATCGGTTTTTGAATATCGGTTCCAATATCGGATTCAATATCTGTTTTTCAATATCGGTTCTAATATCGGATTCAATATCGGTTTTTCAATATCGGGTTTTCAATATCAGTTTTTCGATATCAGTTTTTCAATATTTGTTCTCCAATATCGGTTTTTGAATATCGGTTCCAATATCGGATTCAATATCGGTTTTTCAATATCGGTTTTTCAATATCGGTTTTTCAATATCAGTTTTTCAATATTTGTTCTCCAATATCAGTTTTTGAATATCGGTTCTAATATCGGATTCAATATCGGGTTTTCAATATCGGTTTTTCAATATCAGTTTTTCGATATCAGTTTTTCAATATTTGTTTTTCAATATCGGTTTTTCAATATCGGTTCTAATATCGGATTCAATATCGGTTTTGCAATATCAGTTTTTCGATATCAGTTTTTCAATATTTGTTTTTCAATATCGGTTTTTCAATATCGGTTCTAATATCGGTTTCAATATCGGTTTTTCAATATCGGTTTTGAAATATCAGTTTTTCGATATCAGTTTTTCAATATTTGTTCTCCAATATCGGTTTTTGAATATCGGTTCTAATATCGGTTCTAATATCGGATTCAATACCGGTTTTTCAATATCGGTTTATCAATATTTGTTCTCCAATATCGGTTTTTGAATATCGGTTCTAATATCGGATTCAATATCGGTTTTTCAATATCGTTTTTGCAATATCAGTTTTTCGATATAGGTTTTTCAATATCGGTTTTTCAATATCGGTTTTTCAATATCGGTTCTAATATCGGATTCAATATCGGTTTTTCAATATCGGTTATTCAATATCAGTTTTTCAATATTTGTTCTCCAATATCGGATTCAATATCGGTTTTTCAATATCGGTTCTAATATCGGATTCAATATCGGTTTTTCAATATCGGGTTTTCAATATCAGTTTTTCGATATCAGTTTTTCAATATTTGTTTTTCAATATCGGTTTTTCAATATCGGTTCTAATATCGGTTTCAATATCGGTTTTTCAATATCGGTTTTGCAATATCAGTTTTTCGATATAGGTTTTTCAATATCGGTTTTTCAATATCGGTTTTGCAATATCAGTTTTTCGATATAGGTTTTTCAATATCGGTTTTTCAATATCGGTTTTGCAATATCAGTTTTTCGATATAGGTTTTTCAATATCGGTTTTTCAATATCGGTTTTTCAATATCGGTTCTAATATCGGTTTCAATATCAGTTTTTCAATATTTGTTTTCCAATATCGGTTTTTCAATATCGGTTCTAATTTCGGATTCAATATCGGCTTTTCAATATCGGTTTTTCAATATCAGTTTTTCGATATCAGTTTTTCAATATTTGTTTTTCAATATCGGTTTTTCAATATCGGTTCTAATATCGGTTTCAATATCGGTTATTCAATATCAGTTTTTCGATATCAGTTTTTCAATATCGGTTTTTCAATATCAGTTTTTCAATATTTGTTCTCCAATATCGGTTTTTCAATATTTGTTTTTCAATATCGGTTTTTCAATATCAGTTTTTCAATATCAGTTTTTCGATATAGGTTTTTCAATATCGGTTCTAATATCGGTTTCAATATCAGTTTTTCAATATCGGTTTTTCAATATCGGTTCTAATATCGGTTTCAATATCGGTTTTTCAATGTCGGTTTTTCAATATCGGTTTTTCAATATCAGTTTTTCAATATTTGTTCTCCAATATCGGTTTTTCAATATCGGTTCTAACATCGGATTCAATATCGGTTTTGCAATATCAGTTTTTCGATATAGGTTTTTCAATATCGGTTCTAATATCGGTTTCAATATCAGTTTTTCAATATCGGTTTTTCAATATCGGTTCTAATATCGGTTTCAATATTGGTTTTTCAATATCGGTTTTTCAATATCGGTTTTTCAATATCAGTTTTTCAATATTTGTTCTCCAATATCGGTTTTTGAATATCGGTTCTAATATCGGATTCAATATCGGTTTTTCAATATCGATTTTTCAATATCAGTTTTTCAATATTTGTTCTCCAATATCGGTTTTTGAATATCGGTTCTAATATCGGATTCAATATCGGTTTTTCAATATCGGTTTTGCAATATCAGTTTTTCGATATCAGTTTTTCAATATTTGTTTTTCAATATCGGTTTTTCAATATCGGTTCTAACATCGGTTTCAATATCGGTTTTGCAATATCAGTTTTTCGATATAAGTTTTTCAATATCGGTTTTTCAATATCGGTTTTTCAATATTTGTTTTTCAATATCGGTTATTCAATATCGGTTTTTCAATATCAGTTTTTCAATATTTGCTTTACAATATCGGTTTTTCAATATCGGTTTTTCAATATCAGTTTTTCAATATTTGTTCTCCAATATCGGTTTTTCAATATCGGTTCTAACATCGGTTTCAATATCGGTTTTGCAATATCAGTTTTTCGATATCAGTTTTTCAATATCGGTTTTTCAATATCGGTTCTAATATCGGTTTCAATATCGGTTTTTCAATATCGGTTTTTCAATATCGGTTTTTCAATATCAGTTTTTCAATATTTGTTCTCCAATATCGGTTTTTCAATATCGGTTCTAACATCGGATTCAATATCGGTTTTGCAATATCAGTTTTTCGATATAGGTTTTTCAATATCGGTTCTAATATCGGTTTCAATATCAGTTTTTCAATATCGGTTTTTCAATATCGGTTCTAATATTGGTTTCAATATCGGTTTTTCAATATCGGTTTTTCAATATCGGTTTTTCAATATCAGTTTTTCGATATAAGTTTTTCAATATCGGTTTTTCAATATCGGTTCTAATATCGGTTTCAATATCGGTTTTTCAATATCGGTTTTTCAATATCGGTTTTTCAATATCGGTTTTTCAATATCGGTTTTTCAATATCGGTTCTAACATCGGTTTCAATATCGGTTTTGCAATATCAGTTTTTCAATATCAGTTTTTCGATATCAGTTTTTCAATATTTGTTTTTCAATATCGGTTTTTGAATATTTGTTCTCCAATATCGGTTTTTGAATATCGGTTCTAATATCGGATTCAATATCGGTTTTTCAATATCGGTTTTGCAATATCAGTTTTTCGATATAGGTTTTTCAATATCGGTTTTTCAATATCGGTTTTGCAATATCAGTTTTTCGATATAGGTTCTTCAATATCGGTTTTTCAATATCGGTTTTTCAATATCGGTTCTAATATCGGAATCATTATCGGCTTTTCAATATCGGTTTTTCAATATCAGTTTTTCGATATCAGTTTTTCAATATTTGTTTTTCAATATCGGTTTTTCAATATCGGTTCTAATATCGGTTTCAATATCGGTTTTTCAATATCGGTTTTTCAATATCAGTTTTTCGATATCAGTTTTTCAATATTTGTTTTTCAATATCGGTTTTTCAATATCGGTTTTGCAATATCAGTTTTTCGATATCAGTTTTTCAATATTTGTTTTTCAATATCGGTTTTTCAATATCGGTTCTAATATCGGTTTCAATATCGGTTTTTCAATATCGGTTTTTCAATATCGGTTTTTCAATATCAGTTTTTCAATATTTGTTCTCCAATATCGGTTTTTGAATATCGGTTCTAATATCGGATTCAATATCGGTTTTTCAATATCAGTTTTTCAATATTTGTTCTCCAATATCGGTTTTTGAATATCGGTTCCAATATCGGATTCAATATCGGTTTTTCAATATCGGTTCTAATATCGGATTCAATATCGGTTTTTCAATATCGTTTTTTCAATATCGGGTTTTCAATATCAGTTTTTCGATATCAGTTTTTCAATATTTGTTCTCCAATATCGGTTTTTGAATATCGGTTCTAATATCGGATTCAATATCGGGTTTTCAATACCGGTTTTTCAATATCAGTTTTTCGATATCAGTTTTTCAATATTTGTTTTTCAATATCGGTTTTTCAATATCGGTTCTAATATCGGATTCAATATCGGTTTTGCAATATCAGTTTTTCGATATCAGTTTTTCAATATTTGTTTTTCAATATCGGTTTTTCAATATCGGTTCTAATATCGGTTTCAATATCGGTTTTTCAATATCGGTTTTTCAATATCAGTTTTTCGATATCAGTTTTTCAATATTTGTTCTCCAATATCGGTTTTTGAATATCGGTTCTAATATCGGATTCAATATCGGTTTTTCAATATCGGTTCTAATATCGGATTCAATATCGGTTTTTCAATATCGGTTCTAATATCGGATTCAATATCGGTTTTTCAATATCGGTTTTGCAATATCAGTTTTTCGATATAGGTTTTTCAATATCGGTTTTTCAATATTTGTTCTCCAATATCGGTTTTTGAATATCGGTTCTAATATCGGATTCAATATCGGTTTTTCAATATCGGTTTTTTCAATATCAGTTTTTCGATATCAGTTTTTCAATATTTGTTTTTCAATATCGGTTTTTCAATATCGGTTCTAATATCGGTTTCAATATCGGTTTTTCAATATCGGTTTTTCAATATCAGTTTTTCGATATCAGTTTTTCAATATTTGCTTTACAATATCAGTTTTTCAATATCGGTTCTAATATCGGATTCAATATCGGTTTTTCAATATCGGTTTTGCAATATCAGTTTTTCGATATAGGTTTTTCAATATCGGTTTTTCAATATCGGTTTTTCAATATCAGTTTTTCGATATCAGTTTTTCAATATTTGTTTTTCAATATCAGTTTTTCAATATCGGTTCTAATATCGGATTCAATACCGGTTTTTCAATATCGGTTCTAATATCGGATTCAATACCGGTTTTTCAATATCGGTTTTTCAATATCAGTTTTTCGATATCAGTTTTTCAATATTTGTTCTCCAATATCGGTTTTTGAATATCGGTTCTAATATCGGATTCAATATCGGTTTTTCAATATCGTTTTTGCAATATCAGATTTTCGATATAGGTTTTTCAATATCGGTTTTTCAATATCGGTTCTAATATCGGATTCAATATCGGTTTTTCAATATCGGTTATTCAATATCAGTTTTTCAATATTTGTTCTCCAATATCGGATTCAATATCGGTTTTTCAATATCGGTTCTAATATCGGATTCAATATCGGTTTTTCAATATCGGGTTTTCAATATCAGTTTTTCGATATCAGTTTTTCAATATTTGCTTTACAATATCGGTTTTTCAATATCGGTTCTAATATCGGTTTCAATATCGGTTTTTCAATATCAGTTTTTCGATATAGGTTTTTCAATATCGATTTTTCAATATCGGTTTTTCAATATCAGTTTTTCAATATTTGGTTTTCAATATCGGTTTTTGAATATCGGTTCTAATATCGGTTCAATATCGGTTTTTCAATATCAGTTTTTCAATATTTGTTCTCCAATATCGGTTTTTGAATATCGGTTCTAATATCGGATTCAATATCTGTTTTTCAATATCGGTTTTTCAATATCAGTTTTTCGATATCAGTTTTTCAATATTTGTTTTTCAATATCTGTTTTTCAATATCGGTTCTAATATCGGTTTCAATATCGGTTTTTCAATATCGGTTTTTCAATATTTGTTCTCCAATATCGGTTTTTGAATATCGGTTCTAATATCGGATTCAATATCGGTTTTTCAATATCGGTTTTTTCAATATCAGATTTTCGATATCAGTTTTTCAATATTTGTTTTTCAATATCGGTTTTTCAATATCGGTTCTAATATCGGATTCAATATCGGTTTTTCAATATCGGTTCTAATATCGGATTCAATATCGGTTTTTCAATATCGGTTTTGCAATATCAGTTTTTCGATATAGGTTTTTCAATATCGGTTCTAATATCGGTTTCAATATCAGTTTTTCGATATAGGTTTTTCAATATCGGTTTTTCAATATTTGTTCTCCAATATCGGTTTTTGAATATCGGTTCTAATATCGGATTCAATATCGGTTTTTCAATATCGGTTTTTTCAATATCAGTTTTTCAATATCGGTTCTAATATCGGATTCAATATCGGTTTTGCAATATCAGTTTTTCAATATCAGTTTTTCAATATCAGTTTTTCAATATCAGTTTTTCAATATCGGTTTTTGAATATCGGTTCTAATATCGGATTCAATATCGGTTTTTCAATATCGGTTTTGCAATATCAGTTTTTCCATATAGGTTTTTCAATATCGGTTTTTCAATATCGGTTTTGCAATATCAGTTTTTCGATATAGGTTTTTCAATGTCGGTTTTTCAATATCGGTTTTTCAATATCGGTTCTAATATCGGTTTCAATATCTGTTTTTCAATATCGGTTTTTCAATATTTTTTTTCCAATATCAGTTTTTCAATATCGGTTCTAATATCGGATTCAATATCGGTTTTTCAATATCGGTTTTGCAATATCAGTTTTTCGATATAGGTTTTTCAATATCGGTTTTTCAATATCGGTTTTTCAATATCAGTTTTTCGATATCAGTTTTTCAATATTTGTTTTTCAATATCAGTTTTTCAATATCGGTTCTAATATCGGATTCAATACCGGTTTTTCAATATCGGTTCTAATATCGGATTCAATACCGGTTTTTCAATATCGGTTTTTCAATATCAGTTTTTCGATATCAGTTTTTCAATATTTGTTCTCCAATATCGGTTTTTGAATATCGGTTCTAATATCGGATTCAATATCGGTTTTTCAATATCGTTTTTGCAATATCAGATTTTCGATATAGGTTTTTCAATATCGGTTTTTCAATATCGGTTCTAATATCGGATTCAATATCGGTTTTTCAATATCGGTTATTCAATATCAGTTTTTCAATATTTGTTCTCCAATATCGGATTCAATATCGGTTTTTCAATATCGGTTCTAATATCGGATTCAATATCGGTTTTTCAATATCGGGTTTTCAATATCAGTTTTTCGATATCAGTTTTTCAATATTTGCTTTACAATATCGGTTTTTCAATATCGGTTCTAATATCGGTTTCAATATCGGTTTTTCAATATCAGTTTTTCGATATAGGTTTTTCAATATCGATTTTTCAATATCGGTTTTTCAATATCAGTTTTTCAATATTTGGTTTTCAATATCGGTTTTTGAATATCGGTTCTAATATCGGTTCAATATCGGTTTTTCAATATCAGTTTTTCAATATTTGTTCTCCAATATCGGTTTTTGAATATCGGTTCTAATATCGGATTCAATATCTGTTTTTCAATATCGGTTTTTCAATATCAGTTTTTCGATATCAGTTTTTCAATATTTGTTTTTCAATATCTGTTTTTCAATATCGGTTCTAATATCGGTTTCAATATCGGTTTTTCAATATCGGTTTTTCAATATTTGTTCTCCAATATCGGTTTTTGAATATCGGTTCTAATATCGGATTCAATATCGGTTTTTCAATATCGGTTTTTTCAATATCAGATTTTCGATATCAGTTTTTCAATATTTGTTTTTCAATATCGGTTTTTCAATATCGGTTCTAATATCGGATTCAATATCGGTTTTTCAATATCGGTTCTAATATCGGATTCAATATCGGTTTTTCAATATCGGTTTTGCAATATCAGTTTTTCGATATAGGTTTTTCAATATCGGTTCTAATATCGGTTTCAATATCAGTTTTTCGATATAGGTTTTTCAATATCGGTTTTTCAATATTTGTTCTCCAATATCGGTTTTTGAATATCGGTTCTAATATCGGATTCAATATCGGTTTTTCAATATCGGTTTTTTCAATATCAGTTTTTCAATATCGGTTCTAATATCGGATTCAATATCGGTTTTGCAATATCAGTTTTTCAATATCAGTTTTTCAATATCAGTTTTTCAATATCAGTTTTTCAATATCGGTTTTTGAATATCGGTTCTAATATCGGATTCAATATCGGTTTTTCAATATCGGTTTTGCAATATCAGTTTTTCGATATAGGTTTTTCAATATCGGTTTTTCAATATCGGTTTTGCAATATCAGTTTTTCGATATAGGTTTTTCAATGTCGGTTTTTCAATATCGGTTTTTCAATATCGGTTCTAATATCGGTTTCAATATCAGTTTTTCAATATCGGTTTTTCAATATTTTTTTTCCAATATCGGTTTTTCAATATCGGTTCTAATATCGGATTCAATATCGGCTTTTCAATATCGGTTTTTCAATATCAGTTTTTCGATATCAGTTTTTCAATATTTGTTTTTCAATATCAGTTTTTCAATATCGGTTCTAATATCGGATTCAATATCGGTTTTGCCATATCAGTTTTTCAATATCAGTTTTTCAATATCAGTTTTTCAATATCAGTTTTTCAATATCGGTTTTTGAATATTTGTTCTCCAATATCGGTTTTTGAATATCGGTTCTAATATCCGATTCAATATCGGTTTTTCAATATCGGTTTTGCAATATCAGTTTTTCGATATAGGTTTTTCAATATCGGTTTTTCAATATCGGTTTTGCAATATCAGTTATTCGATATAGGTTTTTCAATATCGGTTTTTCAATATCGGGTTTTCAATATCGGTTCTAATATCGGTTTCAATATCAGTTTTTCAATATCGGTTTTTCAATATTTGTTCTTCAATATCGGTTTTTCAGTATCGGATTTTCAATATCGGTTTTTCAATATCGGTTTTTCAATATCGGTTTTGCAATATCAGTTTTTCGATATAGGTTTTTCAATATCGGTTTTTCAATATCGGTTTTTCAATATCGGTTCTAATATCGGTTTCAATATCGGTTTTTCAATATCGGTTTTTCAATATCGGTTTTTCAATATCGGTTTTTCAATATCGGTTCTAACATCGGTTTCAATATCGGTTTTGCAATATCAGTTTTTCAATATCAGTTTTTCGATATCAGTTTTTCAATATTTGTTTTTCAATATCGGTTTTTGAATATTTGTTCTCCAATATCGGTTTTTGAATATCGGTTCTAATATCGGATTCAATATCGGTTTTTCAATATCGGTTTTGCAATATCAGTTTTTCGATATAGGTTTTTCAATATCGGTTTTTCAATATCGGTTTTTCAATATCGGTTCTAATATCGGAATCATTATCGGCTTTTCAATATCGGTTTTTCAATATCAGTTTTTCGATATCAGTTTTTCAATATTTGTTTTTCAATATCGGTTTTTCAATATCGGTTCTAATATCGGTTTCAATATCGGTTTTTCAATATCGGTTTTTCAATATCAGTTTTTCGATATCAGTTTTTCAATATTTGTTTTTCAATATCGGTTTTTCAATATCGGTTTTGCAATATCAGTTTTTCGATATCAGTTTTTCAATATTTGTTTTTCAATATCGGTTTTTCAATATCGGTTCTAATATCGGTTTCAATATCGGTTTTTCAATATCGGTTTTTCAATATCGGTTTTTCAATATCAGTTTTTCAATATTTGTTCTCCAATATCGGTTTTTGAATATCGGTTCTAATATCGGATTCAATATCGGTTTTTCAATATCAGTTTTTCAATATTTGTTCTCCAATATCGGTTTTTGAATATCGGTTCCAATATCGGATTCAATATCGGTTTTTCAATATCGGTTCTAATATCGGATTCAATATCGGTTTTTCAATATCGGTTTTTCAATATCGGGTTTTCAATATCAGTTTTTCGATATCAGTTTTTCAATATTTGTTCTCCAATATCGGTTTTTGAATATCGGTTCTAATATCGGATTCAATATCGGGTTTTCAATATCGGTTTTTCAATATCAGTTTTTCGATATCAGTTTTTCAATATTTGTTTTTCAATATCGGTTTTTCAATATCGGTTCTAATATCGGATTCAATATCGGTTTTGCAATATCAGTTTTTCGATATCAGTTTTTCAATATTTGTTTTTCAATATCGGTTTTTCAATATCGGTTCTAATATCGGTTTCAATATCGGTTTTTCAATATCGGTTTTTCAATATCAGTTTTTCGATATCAGTTTTTCAATATTTGTTCTCCAATATCGGTTTTTGAATATCGGTTCTAATATCGGATTCAATATCGGTTTTTCAATATCGGTTCTAATATCGGATTCAATATCGGTTTTTCAATATCGGTTCTAATATCGGATTCAATATCGGTTTTTCAATATCGGTTTTGCAATATCAGTTTTTCGATATAGGTTTTTCAATATCGGTTTTTCAATATTTGTTCTCCAATATCGGTTTTTGAATATCGGTTCTAATATCGGATTCAATATCGGTTTTTCAATATCGGTTTTTTCAATATCAGTTTTTCGATATCAGTTTTTCAATATTTGTTTTTCAATATCGGTTTTTCAATATCGGTTCTAATATCGGAATCATTATCGGCTTTTCAATATCGGTTTTTCAATATCAGTTTTTCGATATCAGTTTTTCAATATTTGTTTTTCAATATCGGTTTTTCAATATCGGTTCTAATATCGGTTTCAATATCGGTTTTTCAATATCGGTTTTTCAATATCAGTTTTTCGATATCAGTTTTTCAATATTTGTTTTTCAATATCGGTTTTTCAATATCGGTTTTGCAATATCAGTTTTTCGATATCAGTTTTTCAATATTTGTTTTTCAATATCGGTTTTTCAATATCGGTTCTAATATCGGTTTCAATATCGGTTTTTCAATATCGGTTTTTCAATATCGGTTTTTCAATATCAGTTTTTCAATATTTGTTCTCCAATATCGGTTTTTGAATATCGGTTCTAATATCGGATTCAATATCGGTTTTTCAATATCAGTTTTTCAATATTTGTTCTCCAATATCGGTTTTTGAATATCGGTTCCAATATCGGATTCAATATCGGTTTTTCAATATCGGTTCTAATATCGGATTCAATATCGGTTTTTCAATATCGGTTTTTCAATATCGGGTTTTCAATATCAGTTTTTCGATATCAGTTTTTCAATATTTGTTCTCCAATATCGGTTTTTGAATATCGGTTCTAATATCGGATTCAATATCGGGTTTTCAATATCGGTTTTTCAATATCAGTTTTTCGATATCAGTTTTTCAATATTTGTTTTTCAATATCGGTTTTTCAATATCGGTTCTAATATCGGATTCAATATCGGTTTTGCAATATCAGTTTTTCGATATCAGTTTTTCAATATTTGTTTTTCAATATCGGTTTTTCAATATCGGTTCTAATATCGGTTTCAATATCGGTTTTTCAATATCGGTTTTTCAATATCAGTTTTTCGATATCAGTTTTTCAATATTTGTTCTCCAATATCGGTTTTTGAATATCGGTTCTAATATCGGATTCAATATCAGTTTTTCAATATCGGTTCTAATATCGGATTCAATATCGGTTTTTCAATATCGGTTCTAATATCGGATTCAATATCGGTTTTTCAATATCGGTTTTGCAATATCAGTTTTTCGATATAGGTTTTTCAATATCGGTTTTTCAATATTTGTTCTCCAATATCGGTTTTTGAATATCGGTTCTAATATCGGATTCAATATCGGTTTTTCAATATCGGTTTTTTCAATATCAGTTTTTCGATATCAGTTTTTCAATATTTGTTTTTCAATATCGGTTTTTCAATATCGGTTCTAATATCGGTTTCAATATCGGTTTTTCAATATCGGTTTTTCAATATCAGTTTTTCGATATCAGTTTTTCAATATTTGCTTTACAATATCAGTTTTCAATATCGGTTCTAATATCGGATTCAATATCGGTTTTTCAATATCGGTTTTGCAATATCAGTTTTTCGATATAGGTTTTTCAATATCGGTTTTTCAATATCGGTTTTTCAATATCAGTTTTTCGATATCAGTTTTTCAATATTTGTTTTTCAATATCAGTTTTTCAATATCGGTTCTAATATCGGATTCAATACCGGTTTTTCAATATCGGTTCTAATATCGGATTCAATACCGGTTTTTCAATATCGGTTTTTCAATATCAGTTTTTCGATATCAGTTTTTCAATATTTGTTCTCCAATATCGGTTTTTGAATATCGGTTCTAATATCGGATTCAATATCGGTTTTTCAATATCGTTTTTGCAATATCAGATTTTCGATATAGGTTTTTCAATATCGGTTTTTCAATATCGGTTCTAATATCGGATTCAATATCGGTTTTTCAATATCGGTTATTCAATATCAGTTTTTCAATATTTGTTCTCCAATATCGGATTCAATATCGGTTTTTCAATATCGGTTCTAATATCGGATTCAATATCGGTTTTTCAATATCGGGTTTTCAATATCAGTTTTTCGATATCAGTTTTTCAATATTTGCTTTACAATATCGGTTTTTCAATATCGGTTCTAATATCGGTTTCAATATCGGTTTTTCAATATCAGTTTTTCGATATAGGTTTTTCAATATCGATTTTTCAATATCGGTTTTTCAATATCAGTTTTTCAATATTTGGTTTTCAATATCGGTTTTTGAATATCGGTTCTAATATCGGTTCAATATCGGTTTTTCAATATCAGTTTTTCAATATTTGTTCTCCAATATCGGTTTTTGAATATCGGTTCTAATATCGGATTCAATATCTGTTTTTCAATATCGGTTTTTCAATATCAGTTTTTCGATATCAGTTTTTCAATATTTGTTTTTCAATATCTGTTTTTCAATATCGGTTCTAATATCGGTTTCAATATCGGTTTTTCAATATCGGTTTTTCAATATTTGTTCTCCAATATCGGTTTTTGAATATCGGTTCTAATATCGGATTCAATATCGGTTTTTCAATATCGGTTTTTTCAATATCAGATTTTCGATATCAGTTTTTCAATATTTGTTTTTCAATATCGGTTTTTCAATATCGGTTCTAATATCGGATTCAATATCGGTTTTTCAATATCGGTTCTAATATCGGATTCAATATCGGTTTTTCAATATCGGTTTTGCAATATCAGTTTTTCGATATAGGTTTTTCAATATCGGTTCTAATATCGGTTTCAATATCAGTTTTTCGATATAGGTTTTTCAATATCGGTTTTTCAATATTTGTTCTCCAATATCGGTTTTTGAATATCGGTTCTAATATCGGATTCAATATCGGTTTTTCAATATCGGTTTTTTCAATATCAGTTTTTCAATATCGGTTCTAATATCGGATTCAATATCGGTTTTGCAATATCAGTTTTTCAATATCAGTTTTTCAATATCAGTTTTTCAATATCAGTTTTTCAATATCGGTTTTTGAATATCGGTTCTAATATCGGATTCAATATCGGTTTTTCAATATCGGTTTTGCAATATCAGTTTTTCGATATAGGTTTTTCATTATCGGTTTTTCAATATCGGTTTTGCAATATCAGTTTTTCGATATAGGTTTTTCAATGTCGGTTTTTCAATATCGGTTTTTCAATATCGGTTCTAATATCGGTTTCAATATCAGTTTTTCAATATCGGTTTTTCAATATTTTTTTTCCAATATCGGTTTTTCAATATCGGTTCTAATATCGGATTCAATATCGGCTTTTCAATATCGGTTTTTCAATATCAGTTTTTCGATATCAGTTTTTCAATATTTGTTTTTCAATATCAGTTTTTCAATATCGGTTCTAATATCGGATTCAATATCGGTTTTGCAATATCAGTTTTTCGATATCAGTTTTTCAATATTTGTTTTTCAATATCGGTTTTTCAATATCGGTTCTAATATCGGTTTCAATATCGGTTTTTCAATATCGGTTTTTCAATATCAGTTTTTCGATATCAGTTTTTCAATATTTGTTCTCCAATATCGGTTTTTGAATATCGGTTCTAATATCGGATTCAATATCGGTTTTTCAATATCGGTTCTAATATCGGAATCATTATCGGCTTTTCAATATCGGTTTTTCAATATCAGTTTTTCGATATCAGTTTTTCAATATTTGTTTTTCAATATCGGTTTTTCAATATCGGTTCTAATATCGGTTTCAATATCGGTTTTTCAATATCGGTTTTTCAATATCAGTTTTTCGATATCAGTTTTTCAATATTTGTTTTTCAATATCGGTTTTTCAATATCGGTTTTGCAATATCAGTTTTTCGATATCAGTTTTTCAATATTTGTTTTTCAATATCGGTTTTTCAATATCGGTTCTAATATCGGTTTCAATATCGGTTTTTCAATATCGGTTTTCAATATCGGTTTTTCAATATCAGTTTTTCAATATTTGTTCTCCAATATCGGTTTTTGAATATCGGTTCTAATATCGGATTCAATATCGGTTTTTCAATATCGGTTATTCAATATCAGTTTTTCAATATTTGTTCTCCAATATCGGATTCAATATCGGTTTTTCAATATCGGTTCTAATATCGGATTCAATATCGGTTTTTCAATATCGGGTTTTCAATATCAGTTTTTCGATATCAGTTTTTCAATATTTGCTTTACAATATCGGTTTTTCAATATCGGTTCTAATATCGGTTTCAATATCGGTTTTTCAATATCAGTTTTTCGATATAGGTTTTTCAATATCGATTTTTCAATATCGGTTTTTCAATATCAGTTTTTCAATATTTGGTTTTCAATATCGGTTTTTGAATATCGGTTCTAATATCGGTTCAATATCGGTTTTTCAATATCAGTTTTTCAATATTTGTTCTCCAATATCGGTTTTTGAATATCGGTTCTAATATCGGATTCAATATCTGTTTTTCAATATCGGTTTTTCAATATCAGTTTTTCGATATCAGTTTTTCAATATTTGTTTTTCAATATCTGTTTTTCAATATCGGTTCTAATATCGGTTTCAATATCGGTTTTTCAATATCGGTTTTTCAATATTTGTTCTCCAATATCGGTTTTTGAATATCGGTTCTAATATCGGATTCAATATCGGTTTTTCAATATCGGTTTTTTCAATATCAGATTTTCGATATCAGTTTTTCAATATTTGTTTTTCAATATCGGTTTTTCAATATCGGTTCTAATATCGGATTCAATATCGGTTTTTCAATATCGGTTCTAATATCGGATTCAATATCAGTTTTTCAATATCGGTTTTGCAATATCAGTTTTTCGATATAGGTTTTTCAATATCGGTTCTAATATCGGTTTCAATATCAGTTTTTCGATATAGGTTTTTCAATATCGGTTTTTCAATATTTGTTCTCCAATATCGGTTTTTGAATATCGGTTCTAATATCGGATTCAATATCGGTTTTTCAATATCGGTTTTTTCAATATCAGTTTTTCAATATCGGTTCTAATATCGGATTCAATATCGGTTTTGCAATATCAGTTTTTCAATATCAGTTTTTCAATATCAGTTTTTCAATATCAGTTTTTCAATATCGGTTTTTGAATATCGGTTCTAATATCGGATTCAATATCGGTTTTTCAATATCGGTTTTGCAATATCAGTTTTTCGATATAGGTTTTTCATTATCGGTTTTTCAATATCGGTTTTGCAATATCAGTTTTTCGATATAGGTTTTTCAATGTCGGTTTTTCAATATCGGTTTTTCAATATCGGTTCTAATATCGGTTTCAATATCAGTTTTTCAATATCGGTTTTTCAATATTTTTTTTCCAATATCGGTTTTTCAATATCGGTTCTAATATCGGATTCAATATCGGCTTTTCAATATCGGTTTTTCAATATCAGTTTTTCGATATCAGTTTTTCAATATTTGTTTTTCAATATCAGTTTTTCAATATCGGTTCTAATATCGGATTCAATATCGGTTTTGCAATATCAGTTTTTCGATATCAGTTTTTCAATATTTGTTTTTCAATATCGGTTTTTCAATATCGGTTCTAATATCGGTTTCAATATCGGTTTTTCAATATCGGTTTTTCAATATCAGTTTTTCGATATCAGTTTTTCAATATTTGTTCTCCAATATCGGTTTTTGAATATCGGTTCTAATATCGGATTCAATATCGGTTTTTCAATATCGGTTCTAATATCGGAATCATTATCGGCTTTTCAATATCGGTTTTTCAATATCAGTTTTTCGATATCAGTTTTTCAATATTTGTTTTTCAATATCGGTTTTTCAATATCGGTTCTAATATCGGTTTCAATATCGGTTTTTCAATATCGGTTTTTCAATATCAGTTTTTCGATATCAGTTTTTCAATATTTGTTTTTCAATATCGGTTTTTCAATATCGGTTTTGCAATATCAGTTTTTCGATATCAGTTTTTCAATATTTGTTTTTCAATATCGGTTTTTCAATATCGGTTCTAATATCGGTTTCAATATCGGTTTTTCAATATCGGTTTTCAATATCGGTTTTTCAATATCAGTTTTTCAATATTTGTTCTCCAATATCGGTTTTTGAATATCGGTTCTAATATCGGATTCAATATCGGTTTTTCAATATCAGTTTTTCAATATTTGTTCTCCAATATCGGTTTTTGAATATCGGTTCCAATATCGGATTCAATATCGGTTTTTCAATATCGGTTCTAATATCGGATTCAATATCGGTTTTTCAATATCGGTTTTTCAATATCGTGTTTTCAATATCAGTTTTTCGATATCAGTTTTTCAATATTTGTTCTCCAATATCGGTTTTTGAATATCGGTTCTAATATCGGATTCAATATCGGGTTTTCAATATCGGTTTTTCAATATCAGTTTTTCGATATCAGTTTTTCAATATTTGTTTTTCAATATCGGTTTTTCAATATCGGTTCTAATATCGGATTCAATATCGGTTTTGCAATATCAGTTTTTCGATATCAGTTTTTCAATATTTGTTTTTCAATATCGGTTTTTCAATATCGGTTCTAATATCGGTTTCAATATCGGTTTTTCAATATCGGTTTTTCAATATCAGTTTTTCGATATCAGTTTTTCAATATTTGTTTTTCAATATCGGTTTTTCAATATCGGTTTTGCAATATCAGTTTTTCGATATCAGTTTTTCAATATTTGTTTTTCAATATCGGTTTTTCAATATCGGTTCTAATATCGGTTCTAATATCGGATTCAATATCGGGTTTTCAATATCGGTTTTTCAATATCAGTTTTTCGATATCAGTTTTTCAATATTTGTTTTTCAATATCGGTTTTTCAATATCGGTTCTAATATCGGATTCAATATCGGTTTTGCAATATCAGTTTTTCGATATCAGTTTTTCAATATTTGTTTTTCAATATCGGTTTTTCAATATCGGTTCTAATATCGGTTTCAATATCGGTTTTTCAATATCGGTTTTTCAATATCAGTTTTTCGATATCAGTTTTTCAATATTTGTTCTCCAATATCGGTTTTTGAATATCGGTTCTAATATCGGATTCAATATCGGTTTTTCAATATCGGTTCTAATATCGGATTCAATATCGGTTTTTCAATATCGGTTCTAATATCGGATTCAATATCGGTTTTTCAATATCGGTTTTGCAATATCAGTTTTTCGATATAGGTTTTTCAATATCGGTTTTTCAATATTTGTTCTCCAATATCGGTTTTTGAATATCGGTTCTAATATCGGATTCAATATCGGTTTTTCAATATCGGTTTTTTCAATATCGGTTCTAATATCGGTTTCAATATCAGTTTTTCAATATCGGTTTTTCAATATTTTTTTTCCAATATCGGTTTTTCAATATCGGTTCTAATATCGGATTCAATATCGGCTTTTCAATATCGGTTTTTCAATATCAGTTTTTCGATATCAGTTTTTCAATATTTGTTTTTCAATATCAGTTTTTCAATATCGGTTCTAATATCGGATTCAATATCGGTTTTGCAATATCAGTTTTTCGATATCAGTTTTTCAATATTTGTTTTTCAATATCGGTTTTTCAATATCGGTTCTAATATCGGTTTCAATATCGGTTTTACAATATCGGTTTTTCAATATCAGTTTTTCGATATCAGTTTTTCAATATTTGTTCTCCAATATCGGTTTTTGAATATCGGTTCTAATATCGGATTCAATATAGGTTTTTCAATATCGGTTCTAATATCGGAATCATTATCGGCTTTTCAATATCGGTTTTTCAATATCAGTTTTTCGATATCAGTTTTTCAATATTTGTTTTTCAATATCGGTTTTTCAATATCGGTTCTAATATCGGTTTCAATATCGGTTTTTCAATATCGGTTTTTCAATATCAGTTTTTCGATATCAGTTTTTCAATATTTGTTTTTCAATATCGGTTTTTCAATATCGGTTTTGCAATATCAGTTTTTCGATATCAGTTTTTCAATATTTGTTTTTCAATATCGGTTTTTCAATATCGGTTCTAATATCGGTTTCAATATCGGTTTTTCAATATCGGTTTTTCAATATCGGTTTTTCAATATCAGTTTTTCAATATTTGTTCTCCAATATCGGTTTTTGAATATGGGTTCTAATATCGGATTCAATATCGGTTTTTCAATATCAGTTTTTCAATATTTGTTCTCCAATATCGGTTTTTGAATATCGGTTCCAATATCGGATTCAATATCGGTTTTTCAATATCGGTTCTAATATCGGATTCAATATCGGTTTTTCAATATCGGTTTTTCAATATCGGGTTTTCAATATCAGTTTTTCGATATCAGTTTTTCAATATTTGTTCTCCAATATCGGTTTTTGAATATCGGTTCTAATATCGGATTCAATATCGGGTTTTCAATATCGGTTTTTCAATATCAGTTTTTCGATATCAGTTTTTCAATATTTGTTTTTCAATATCGGTTTTTCAATATCGGTTCTAATATCGGATTCAATATCGGTTTTGCAATATCAGTTTTTCGATATCAGTTTTTCAATATTTGTTTTTCAATATCGGTTTTTCAATATCGGTTCTAATATCGGTTTCAATATCGGTTTTTCAATATCGGTTTTTCAATATCAGTTTTTCGATATCAGTTTTTCAATATTTGTTCTCCAATATCGGTTTTTGAATATCGGTTCTAATATCGGATTCAATATCGGTTTTTCAATATCGGTTCTAATATCGGATTCAATATCGGTTTTTCAATATCGGTTTTGCAATATCAGTTTTTCGATATAGGTTTTTCAATATCGGTTTTTCAATATTTGTTCTCCAATATCGGTTTTTGAATATCGGTTCTAATATCGGATTCAATATCGGTTTTTCAATATCGGTTTTTTCAATATCAGTTTTTCGATATCAGTTTTTCAATATTTGTTTTTCAATATCGGTTTTTCAATATCGGTTCTAATATCGGAATCATTATCGGCTTTTCAATATCGGTTTTTCAATATCAGTTTTTCGATATCAGTTTTTCAATATTTGTTTTTCAATATCGGTTTTTCAATATCGGTTCTAATATCGGTTTCAATATCGGTTTTTCAATATCGGTTTTTCAATATCAGTTTTTCGATATCAGTTTTTCAATATTTGTTTTTCAATATCGGTTTTTGAATATCGGTTTTGCAATATCAGTTTTTCGATATCAGTTTTTCAATATTTGTTTTTCAATATCGGTTTTTCAATATCGGTTCTAATATCGGTTTCAATATCGGTTTTTCAATATCGGTTTTTCAATATCGGTTTTTCAATATCAGTTTTTCAATATTTGTTCTCCAATATCGGTTTTTGAATATCGGTTCTAATATCGGATTCAATATCGGTTTTTCAAGATCAGTTTTTCAATATTTGTTCTCCAATATCGGTTTTTGAATATCGGTTCCAATATCGGATTCAATATCGGTTTTTCAATATCGGTTCTAATATCGGATTCAATATCGGTTTTTCAATATCGGTTTTTCAATATCGGGTTTTCAATATCAGTTTTTCGATATCAGTTTTTCAATATTTGTTCTCCAATATCGGTTTTTGAATATCGGTTCTAATATCGGATTCAATATCGGGTTTTCAATATCGGTTTTTCAATATCAGTTTTTCGATATCAGTTTTTCAATATTTGTTTTTCAATATCGGTTTTGCAATATCGGTTCTAATATCGGATTCAATATCGGTTTTGCAATATCAGTTTTTCGATATCAGTTTTTCAATATTTGTTTTTCAATATCGGTTTTTCAATATCGGTTCTAATATCGGTTTCAATATCGGTTTTTCAATATCGGTTTTTCAATATCAGTTTTTCGATATCAGTTTTTCAATATTTGTTCTCCAATATCGGTTTTTGAATATCGGTTCTAATATCGGATTCAATATCGGTTTTTCAATATCGGTTCTAATATCGGATTCAATATCGGTTTTTCAATATCGGTTCTAATATCGGATTCAATATCGGTTTTTCAATATCGGTTTTGCAATATCAGTTTTTCGATATAGGTTTTTCAATATCGGTTTTTCAATATTTGTTCTCCAATATCGGTTTTTGAATATCGGTTCTAATATCGGATTCAATATCGGTTTTTCAATATCGGTTTTTTCAATATCAGTTTTTCGATATCAGTTTTTCAATATTTGTTTTTCAATATCGGTTTTTCAATATCGGTTCTAATATCGGTTTCAATATCGGTTTTTCAATATCGGTTTTTCAATATCAGTTTTTCGATATCAGTTTTTCAATATTTGCTTTACAATATCAGTTTTTCAATATCGGTTCTAATATCGGATTCAATATCGGTTTTTCAATATCGGTTTTGCAATATCAGTTTTTCGATATAGGTTTTTCAATATCGGTTTTTCAATATCGGTTTTTCAATATCAGTTTTTCGATATCAGTTTTTCAATATTTGTTTTTCAATATCAGTTTTTCAATATCGGTTCTAATATCGGATTCAATACCGGTTTTTCAATATCGGTTCTAATATCGGATTCAATACCGGTTTTTCAATATCGGTTTTTCAATATCAGTTTTTCGATATCAGTTTTTCAATAATTGTTCTCCAATATCGGTTTTTGAATATCGGTTCTAATATCGGATTCAATATCGGTTTTTCAATATCGTTTTTGCAATATCAGATTTTCGATATAGGTTTTTCAATATCGGTTTTTCAATATCGGTTCTAATATCGGATTCAATATCGGTTTTTCAATATCGGTTATTCAATATCAGTTTTTCAATATTTGTTCTCCAATATCGGATTCAATATCGGTTTTTCAATATCGGTTCTAATATCGGATTCAATATCGGTTTTTCAATATCGGGTTTTCAATATCAGTTTTTCGATATCAGTTTTTCAATATTTGCTTTACAATATCGGTTTTTCAATATCGGTTCTAATATCGGTTTCAATATCGGGTTTTCAATATCAGTTTTTCGATATAGGTTTTTCAATATCGATTTTTCAATATCGGTTTTTCCATATCAGTTTTTCAATATTTGGTTTTCAATATCGGTTTTTGAATATCGGTTCTAATATCGGTTCAATATCGGTTTTTCAATATCAGTTTTTCAATATTTGTTCTCCAATATCGGTTTTTGAATATCGGTTCTAATATCGGATTCAATATCTGTTTTTCAATATCGGTTTTTCAATATCAGTTTTTCGATATCAGTTTTTCAATATTTGTTTTTCAATATCTGTTTTTCAATATCGGTTCTAATATCGGTTTCAATATCGGTTTTTCAATATCGGTTTTTCAATATTTGTTCTCCAATATCGGTTTTTGAATATCGGTTCTAATATCGGATTCAATATCGGTTTTTCAATATCGGTTTTGCAATATCAGTTTTTCGATATCAGTTTTTCAATATTTGTTTTTCAATATCGGTTTTTCAATATCGGTTCTAATATCGGTTCTAATATCGGATTCAATATCGGGTTTTCAATATCGGTTTTTCAATATCAGTTTTTCGATATCAGTTTTTCAATATTTGTTTTTCAATATCGGTTTTTCAATATCGGTTCTAATATCGGATTCAATATCGGTTTTGCAATATCAGTTTTTCGATATCAGTTTTTCAATATTTGTTTTTCAATATCGGTTTTTCAATATCGGTTCTAATATCGGTTTCAATATCGGTTTTTCAATATCGGTTTTTCAATATCAGTTTTTCGATATCAGTTTTTCAATATTTGTTCTCCAATATCGGTTTTTGAATATCGGTTCTATTATCGGATTCAATATCGGTTTTTCAATATCGGTTCTAATATCGGATTCAATATCGGTTTTTCAATATCGGTTCTAATATCGGATTCAATATCGGTTTTTCAATATCGGTTTTGCAATATCAGTTTTTCGATATAGGTTTTTCAATATCGGTTTTTCAATATTTGTTCTCCAATATCGGTTTTTGAATATCGGTTCTAATATCGGATTCAATATCGGTTTTTCAATATCGGTTTTTTCAATATCAGTTTTTCGATATCAGTTTTTCAATATTTGTTTTTCAATATCGGTTTTTCAATATCGGTTCTAATATCGGAATCATTATCGGCTTTTCAATATCGGTTTTTCAATATCAGTTTTTCGATATCAGTTTTTCAATATTTGTTTTTCAATATCGGTTTTTCAATATCGGTTCTAATATCGGTTTCAATATCGGTTTTTCAATATCGGTTTTTCAATATCAGTTTTTCGATATCAGTTTTTCAATATTTGTTTTTCAATATCGGTTTTTCAATATCGGTTTTGCAATATCAGTTTTTCGATATCAGTTTTTCAATATTTGTTTTTCAATATCGGTTTTTCAATATCGGTTCTAATATCGGTTTCAATATCGGTTTTTCAATATCGGTTTTTCAATATCGGTTTTTCAATATCAGTTTTTCAATATTTGTTCTCCAATATCGGTTTTTGAATATCGGTTCTAATATCGGATTCAATATCGGTTTTTCAATATCAGTTTTTCAATATTTGTTCTCCAATATCGGTTTTTGAATATCGGTTCCAATATCGGATTCAATATCGGTTTTTCAATATCGGTTCTAATATCGGATTCAATATCGGTTTTTCAATATCGGTTTTTCAATATCGGGTTTTCAATATCAGTTTTTCGATATCAGTTTTTCAATATTTGTTCTCCAATATCGGTTTTTGAATATCGGTTCTAATATCGGATTCAATATCGGGTTTTCAATATCGGTTTTTCAATATCAGTTTTTCGATATCAGTTTTTCAATATTTGTTTTTCAATATCGGTTTTTCAATATCGGTTCTAATATCGGATTCAATATCGGTTTTGCAATATCAGTTTTTCGATATCAGTTTTTCAATATTTGTTTTTCAATATCGGTTTTTCAATATCGGTTCTAATATCGGTTTCAATATCGGTTTTTCAATATCGGTTTTTCAATATCAGTTTTTCGATATCAGTTTTTCAATATTTGTTCTCCAATATCGGTTTTTGAATATCGGTTCTAATATCGGATTCAATATCGGTTTTTCAATATCGGTTCTAATATCGGATTCAATATCGGTTTTTCAATATCGGTTCTAATATCGGATTCAATATCGGATTTTCAATATCGGTTTTGCAATATCAGTTTTTCGATATAGGTTTTTCAATATCGGTTTTTCAATATTTGTTCTCCAATATCGGTTTTTGAATATCGGTTCTAATATCGGATTCAATATCGGTTTTTCAATATCGGTTTTTTCAATATCAGTTTTTCGATATCAGTTTTTCAATATTTGTTTTTCAATATCGGTTTTTCAATATCGGGTCTAATATCGGTTTCAATATCGGTTTTTCAATATCGGTTTTTCAATATCAGTTTTTCGATATCAGTTTTTCAATATTTGCTTTACAATATCAGTTTTTCAATATCGGTTCTAATATCGGATTCAATATCGGTTTTTCAATATCGGTTTTGCAATATCAGTTTTTCGATATAGGTTTTTCAATATCGGTTTTTCAATATCGGTTTTTCAATATCAGTTTTTCGATATCAGTTTTTCAATATTTGTTTTTCAATATCAGTTTTTCAATATCGGTTCTAATATCGGATTCAATACCGGTTTTTCAATATCGGTTCTAATATCGGATTCAATACCGGTTTTTCAATATCGGTTTTTCAATATCAGTTTTTCGATATCAGTTTTTCAATATTTGTTCTCCAATATCGGTTTTTGAATATCGGTTCTAATATCGGATTCAATATCGGTTTTTCAATATCGTTTTTGCAATATCAGATTTTCGATATAGGTTTTTCAATATCGGTTTTTCAATATCGGTTCTAATATCGGATTCAATATCGGTTTTTCAATATCGGTTATTCAATATCAGTTTTTCAATATTTGTTCTCCAATATCGGATTCAATATCGGTTCTAATATCGGATTCAATATCGGTTTTTCAATATCGGGTTTTCAATATCAGTTTTTCGATATCAGTTTTTCAATATTTGCTTTACAATATCGGTTTTTCAATATCGGTTCTAATATCGGTTTCAATATCGGGTTTTCAATATCAGTTTTTCGATATAGGTTTTTCAATATCGATTTTTCAATATCGGTTTTTCAATATCAGTTTTTCAATATTTGGTTTTCAATATCGGTTTTTGAATATCGGTTCTAATATCGGTTCAATATCGGTTTTTCAATATCAGTTTTTCAATATTTGTTCTCCAATATCGGTTTTTGAATATCGGTTCTAATATCGGATTCAATATCTGTTTTTCAATATCGGTTTTTCAATATCAGTTTTTCGATATCAGTTTTTCAATATTTGTTTTTCAATATCTGTTTTTCAATATCGGTTCTAATATCGGTTTCAATATCGGTTTTTCAATATCGGTTTTTCAATATTTGTTCTCCAATATCGGTTTTTGAATATCGGTTCTAATATCGGATTCAATATCGGTTTTTCAATATCGGTTTTTTCAATATCAGATTTTCGATATCAGTTTTTCAATATTTGTTTTTCAATATCGGTTTTTCAATATCGGTTCTAATATCGGATTCAATATCGGTTTTTCAATATCGGTTCTAATATCGGATTCAATATCGGTTTTTCAATATCGGTTTTGCAATATCAGTTTTTCGATATAGGTTTTTCAATATCGGTTCTAATATCGGTTTCAATATCAGTTTTTCGATATAGGTTTTTCAATATCGGTTTTTCAATATTTGTTCTCCAATATCGGTTTTTGAATATCGGTTCTAATATCGGATTCAATATCGGTTTTTCAATATCGGTTTTTTCAATATCAGTTTTTCAATATCGGTTCTAATATCGGATTCAATATCGGTTTTGCAATATCAGTTTTTCAATATCAGTTTTTCAATATCAGTTTTTCAATATCAGTTTTTCAATATCGGTTTTTGAATATCGGTTCTAATATCGGATTCAATATCGGTTTTTCAATATCGGTTTTGCAATATCAGTTTTTCGATATAGGTTTTTCAATATCGGTTTTTCAATATCGGTTTTGCAATATCAGTTTTTCGATATAGGTTTTTCAATGTCGGTTTTTCAATATCGGTTTTTCAATATCGGTTCTAATATCGGTTTCAATATCTGTTTTTCAATATCGGTTTTTCAATATTTTTTTTCCAATATCGGTTTTTCAATATCGGTTCTAATATCGGATTCAATATCGGCTTTTCAATATCGGTTTTTCAATATCAGTTTTTCGATATCAGTTTTTCAATATTTGTTTTTCAATATCAGTTTTTCAATATCGGTTTTTCAATATCGGTTTTGCAATATCAGTTTTTCGATATCAGTTTTTCAATATTTGTTTTCCAATATCGGTTTTTCAATATCGGTTCTAATATCGGTTTCAATATCGGTTTTTCAATATCGGTTTTTCAATATCAGTTTTTCGATATCAGTTTTTCAATATTTGTTCTCCAATATCGGTTTTTGAATATCGGTTCTAATATCGGATTCAATATCGGTTTTTCAATATCGGTTCTAATATCGGAATCATTATCGGCTTTTCAATATCGGTTTTTCAATATCAGTTTTTCGATATCAGTTTTTCAATATTTGTTTTTCAATATCGGTTTTTCAATATCGGTTCTAATATCGGTTTCAATATCGGTTTTTCAATATCGGTTTTTCAATATCAGTTTTTCGATATCAGTTTTTCAATATTTGTTTTTCAATATCAGTTTTTCGATATCAGTTTTTCAATATTTGTTCTCCAATATCGGTTTTTGAATATCGGTTCTAATATCGGATTCAATATCGGTTTTTCAATATCGTTTTTGCAATATCAGATTTTCGATATAGGTTTTTCAATATCGGTTTTTCAATATCGGTTCTAATATCGGATTCAATATCGGTTTTTCAATATCGGTTATTCAATATCAGTTTTTCAATATTTGTTCTCCAATATCGGATTCAATATCGGTTTTTCAATATCGGTTCTAATATCGGATTCAATATCGGTTTTTCAATATCGGGTTTTCAATATCAGTTTTTCGATATCAGTTTTTCAATATTTGCTTTACAATATCGGTTTTTCAATATCGGTTCTAATATCGGTTTCAATATCGGGTTTTCAATATCAGTTTTTCGATATAGGTTTTTCAATATCGATTTTTCAATATCGGTTTTTCAATATCAGTTTTTCAATATTTGGTTTTCAATATCGGTTTTTGAATATCGGTTCTAATATCGGTTCAATATCGGTTTTTCAATATCAGTTTTTCAATATTTGTTCTCCAATATCGGTTTTTGAATATCGGTTCTAATATCGGATTCAATATCTGTTTTTCAATATCGGTTTTTCAATATCAGTTTTTCGATATCAGTTTTTCAATATTTGTTTTTCAATATCTGTTTTTCAATATCGGTTCTAATATCGGTTTCAATATCGGTTTTTCAATATCGGTTTTTCAATATTTGTTCTCCAATATCGGTTTTTGAATATCGGTTCTAATATCGGATTCAATATCGGTTTTTCAATATCGGTTTTTTCAATATCAGATTTTCGATATCAGTTTTTCAATATTTGTTTTTCAATATCGGTTTTTCAATATCGGTTCTAATATCGGATTCAATATCGGTTTTTCAATATCGGTTCTAATATCGGATTCAATATCGGTTTTTCAATATCGGTTTTGCAATATCAGTTTTTCGATATAGGTTTTTCAATATCGGTTCTAATATCGGTTTCAATATCAGTTTTTCGATATAGGTTTTTCAATATCGGTTTTTCAATATTTGTTCTCCAATATCGGTTTTTGAATATCGGTTCTAATATCGGATTCAATATCGGTTTTTCAATATCGGTTTTTTCAATATCAGTTTTTCAATATCGGTTCTAATATCGGATTCAATATCGGTTTTGCAATATCAGTTTTTCAATATCAGTTTTTCAATATCAGTTTTTCAATATCAGTTTTTCAATATCGGTTTTTGAATATCGGTTCTAATATCGGATTCAATATCGGTTTTTCAATATCGGTTTTGCAATATCAGTTTTTCGATATAGGTTTTTCAATATCGGTTTTTCAATATCGGTTTTGCAATATCAGTTTTTCGATATAGGTTTTTCAATGTCGGTTTTTCAATATCGGTTTTTCAATATCGGTTCTAATATCGGTTTCAATATCTGTTTTTCAATATCGGTTTTTCAATATTTTTTTTCCAATATCGGTTTTTCAATATCGGTTCTAATATCGGATTCAATATCGGCTTTTCAATATCGGTTTTTCAATATCAGTTTTTCGATATCAGTTTTTCAATATTTGTTTTTCAATATCAGTTTTTCAATATCGGTTTTTCAATATCGGTTTTGCAATATCAGTTTTTCGATATCAGTTTTTCAATATTTGTTTTTCAATATCGGTTTTTCAATATCGGTTCTAATATCGGTTTCAATATCGGTTTTTCAATATCGGTTTTTCAATATCAGTTTTCGATATCAGTTTTTCAATATTTGTTCTCCAATATCGGTTTTTGAATATCGGTTCTAATATCGGATTCAATATCGGTTTTTCAATATCGGTTCTAATATCGGAATCATTATCGGCTTTTCAATATCGGTTTTTCAATATCAGTTTTTCGATATCAGTTTTTCAATATTTGTTTTTCAATATCGGTTTTTCAATATCGGTTCTAATATCGGTTTCAATATCGGTTTTTCAATATCGGTTTTTCAATATCAGTTTTTCGATATCAGTTTTTCAATATTTGTTTTTCAATATCGGTTTTTCAATATCGGTTTTGCAATATCAGTTTTTCGATATCAGTTTTTCAATATTTGTTTTTCAATATCGGTTTTTCAATATCGGTTCTAATATCGGTTTCAATATCGGTTTTTCAATATCGGTTTTTCAATATCGGTTTTTCAATATCAGTTTTTCAATATTTGTTCTCCAATATCGGTTTTTGAATATCGGTTCTAATATCGGATTCAATATCGGTTTTTCAATATCAGTTTTTCAATATTTGTTCTCCAATATCGGTTTTTGAATATCGGTTCCAATATCGGATTCAATATCGGTTTTTCAATATCGGTTCTAATATCGGATTCAATATCGGTTTTTCAATATAGGTTTTTCAATATCGGGTTTTCAATATCAGTTTTTCGATATCAGTTTTTCAATATTTGTTCTCCAATATCGGTTTTTGAATATCGGTTCTAATATCGGATTCAATATCGGGTTTTCAATATCGGTTTTTCAATATCAGTTTTTCGATATCAGTTTTTCAATATTTGTTTTTCAATATCGGTTTTTCAATATCGGTTCTAATATCGGATTCAATATCGGTTTTGCAATATCAGTTTTTCGATATCAGTTTTTCAATATTTGTTTTTCAATATCGGTTTTTCAATATCGGTTCTAATATCGGTTTCAATATCGGTTTTTCAATATCGGTTTTTCAATATCAGTTTTTCGATATCAGTTTTTCAATATTTGTTCTCCAATATCGGTTTTTGAATATCGGTTCTAATATCGGATTCAATATCGGTTTTTCAATATCGGTTCTAATATCGGATTCAATATCGGTTTTTCAATATTTGTTCTCCAATATCGGTTTTTGAATATCGGTTCTAATATCGGATTCAATATCGGTTTTTCAATATCGGTTTTTTCAATATCAGTTTTTCGATATCAGTTTTTCAATATTTGTTTTTCAATATCGGTTTTTCAATATCGGTTCTAATATCGGAATCATTATCGGCTTTTCAATATCGGTTTTTCAATATCAGTTTTTCGATATCAGTTTTTCAATATTTGTTTTTCAATATCGGTTTTTCAATATCGGTTCTAATATCGGTTTCAATATCGGTTTTTCAATATCGGTTTTTCAATATCAGTTTTTCGATATCAGTTTTTCAATATTTGTTTTTCAATATCGGTTTTTCAATATCGGTTTTGCAATATCAGTTTTTCGATATCAGTTTTTCAATATTTGTTTTTCAATATCGGTTTTTCAATATCGGTTCTAATATCGGTTTCAATATCGGTTTTTCAATATCGGTTTTTCAATATCGGTTTTTCAATATCAGTTTTTCAATATTTGTTCTCCAATATCGGTTTTTGAATATCGGTTCTAATATCGGATTCAATATCGGTTTTTCAATATCAGTTTTTCAATATTTGTTCTCCAATATCGGTTTTTGAATATCGGTTCCAATATCGGATTCAATATCGGTTTTTCAATATCGGTTCTAATATCGGATTCAATATCGGTTTTTCAATATCGGTTTTTCAATATCGGGTTTTCAATATCAGTTTTTCGATATCAGTTTTTCAATATTTGTTCTCCAATATCGGTTTTTGAATATCGGTTCTAATATCGGATTCAATATCGGGTTTTCAATATCGGTTTTTCAATATCAGTTTTTCGATATCAGTTTTTCAATATTTGTTTTTCAATATCGGTTTTTCAATATCGGTTCTAATATCGGATTCAATATCGGTTTTGCAATATCAGTTTTTCGATATCAGTTTTTCAATATTTGTTTTTCAATATCGGTTTTTCAATATCGGTTCTAATATCGGTTTCAATATTGGTTTTTCAATATCGGTTTTTCAATATCAGTTTTTCGATATCAGTTTTTCAATATTTGTTCTCCAATATCGGTTTTTGAATATCGGTTCTAATATCGGATTCAATATCGGTTTTTCAATATCGGTTCTAATATCGGATTCAATATCGGTTTTTCAATATCGGTTCTAATATCGGATTCAATATCGGTTTTTCAATATCGGTTCTAATATCGGATTCAATATCGGTTTTTCAATATCGGTTTTGCAATATCAGTTTTTCGATATAGGTTTTTCGATATCAGTTTTTCAATATTTGTTTTTCAATATCGGTTTTTCAATATCGGTTCTAATATCGGTTTCAATATCGGTTTTTCAATATCGGTTTTTCAATATCGGTTTTTCAATATCAGTTTTTCAATATTTGTTCTCCAATATCGGTTTTTGAATATCGGTTCTAATATCGGATTCAATATCGGTTTTTCAATATCAGTTTTTCAATATTTGTTCTCCAATATCGGTTTTTGAATATCGGTTCCAATATCGGATTCAATATCGGTTTTTCAATATCGGTTCTAATATCGGATTCAATATCGGTTTTTCAATATCGGTTTTTCAATATCGGGTTTTCAATATCAGTTTTTCGATATCAGTTTTTCAATATTTGTTCTCCAATATCGGTTTTTGAATATCGGTTCTAATATCGGATTCAATATCGGGTTTTCAATATCGGTTTTTCAATATCAGTTTTTCGATATCAGTTTTTCAATATTTGTTTTTCAATATCGGTTTTTCAATATCGGTTCTAATATCGGATTCAATATCGGTTTTGCAATATCAGTTTTTCGATATCAGTTTTTCAATATTTGTTTTTCAATATCGGTTTTTCAATATCGGTTCTAATATCGGTTTCAATATTGGTTTTTCAATATCGGTTTTTCAATATCAGTTTTTCGATATCAGTTTTTCAATATTTGTTCTCCAATATCGGTTTTTGAATATCGGTTCTAATATCGGATTCAATATCGGTTTTTCAATATCGGTTCTAATATCGGATTCAATATCGGTTTTTCAATATCGGTTCTAATATCGGATTCAATATCGGTTTTTCAATATCGGTTTTGCAATATCAGTTTTTCGATATAGGTTTTTCAATATCGGTTTTTCAATATTTGTTCTCCAATATCGGTTTTTGAATATCGGTTCTAATATCGGATTCAATATCGGTTTTTCAATATCGGTTTTTTCAATATCAGTTTTTCGATATCAGTTTTTCAATATTTGTTTTTCAATATCGGTTTTTCAATATCGGTTCTAATATCGGTTTCAATATCGGTTTTTCAATATCGGTTTTTCAATATCAGTTTTTCGATATCAGTTTTTCAATATTTGCTTTACAATATCAGTTTTTCAATATCGGTTCTAATATCGGATTCAATATCGGTTTTTCAATATCGGTTTTGCAATATCAGTTTTTCGATATAGGTTTTTCAATATCGGTTTTTCAATATCGGTTTTTCAATATCAGTTTTTCGATATCAGTTTTTCAATATTTGTTTTTCAATATCAGTTTTTCAATATCGGTTCTAATATCGGATTCAATACCGGTTTTTCAATATCGGTTCTAATATCGGATTCAATACCGGTTTTTCAATATCGGTTTTTCAATATCAGTTTTTCGATATCAGTTTTTCAATATTTGTTCTCCAATATCGGTTTTTGAATATCGGTTCTAATATCGGATTCAATATCGGTTTTTCAATATCGTTTTTGCAATATCAGATTTTCGATATAGGTTTTTCAATATCGGTTTTTCAATATCGGTTCTAATATCGGATTCAATATCGGTTTTTCAATATCGGTTATTCAATATCAGTTTTTCAATATTTGTTCTCCAATATCGGATTCAATATCGGTTTTTCAATATCGGTTCTAATATCGGATTCAATATCGGTTTTTCAATATCGGGTTTTCAATATCAGTTTTTCGATATCAGTTTTTCAATATTTGCTTTACAATATCGGTTTTTCAATATCGGTTCTAATATCGGTTTCAATATCGGTTTTTCAATATCAGTTTTTCGATATAGGTTTTTCAATATCGATTTTTCAATATCGGTTTTTCAATATCAGTTTTTCAATATTTGGTTTTCAATATCGGTTTTTGAATATCGGTTCTAATATCGGTTCAATATCGGTTTTTCAATATCAGTTTTTCAATATTTGTTCTCCAATATCGGTTTTTGAATATCGGTTCTAATATCGGATTCAATATCTGTTTTTCAATATCGGTTTTTCAATATCAGTTTTTCGATATCAGTTTTTCAATATTTGTTTTTCAATATCTGTTTTTCAATATCGGTTCTAATATCGGTTTCAATATCGGTTTTTCAATATCGGTTTTTCAATATTTGTTCTCCAATATCGGTTTTTGAATATCGGTTCTAATATCGGATTCAATATCGGTTTTTCAATATCGGTTTTTTCAATATCAGATTTTCGAGATCAGTTTTTCAATATTTGTTTTTCAATATCGGTTTTTCAATATCGGTTCTAATATCGGATTCAATATCGGTTTTTCAATATCGGTTCTAATATCGGATTCAATATCGGTTTTTCAATATCGGTTTTGCAATATCAGTTTTTCGATATAGGTTTTTCAATATCGGTTCTAATATCGGTTTCAATATCGGTTTTTCAATATCAGTTTTTCGATATAGGTTTTTCAATATCGATTTTCAATATCGGTTTTTCAATATCAGTTTTTCAATATTTGGTTTTCAATATCGGTTTTTGAATATCGGTTCTAATATCGGTTCAATATCGGTTTTTCAATATCAGTTTTTCAATATTTGTTCTCCAATATCGGTTTTTGAATATCGGTTCTAATATCGGATTCAATATCTGTTTTTCAATATCGGTTTTTCAATATCAGTTTTTCGATATCAGTCTTTCAATATTTGTTTTTCAATATCTGTTTTTCAATATCGGTTCTAATATCGGTTTCAATATCGGTTTTTCAATATCGGTTTTTCAATATTTGTTCTCCAATATCGGTTTTTGAATATCGGTTCTAATATCGGATTCAATATCGGTTTTTCAATATCGGTTTTTTCAATATCAGATTTTCGATATCAGTTTTTCAATATTTGTTTTTCAATATCGGTTTTTCAATATCGGTTCTAATATCGGATTCAATATCGGTTTTTCAATATCGGTTCTAATATCGGATTCAATATCGGTTTTTCAATATCGGTTTTGCAATATCAGTTTTTCGATATAGGTTTTTCAATATCGGTTCTAATATCGGTTTCAATATCAGTTTTTCGATATAGGTTTTTCAATATCAGTTTTTCAATATTTGTTCTCCAATATCGGTTTTTGAATATCGGTTCTAATATCGGATTCAATATCTGTTTTTCAATATCGGTTTTTCAATATCAGTTTTTCGATATCAGTTTTTCAATATTTGTTTTTCAATATCTGTTTTTCAATATCGGTTCTAATATCGGTTTCAATATCGGTTTTTCAATATCGGTTTTTCAATATTTGTTCTCCAATATCGGTTTTTGAATATCGGTTCTAATATCGGATTCAATATCGGTTTTTCAATATCGGTTTTTTCAATATCAGATTTTCGAGATCAGTTTTTCAATATTTGTTTTTCAATATCGGTTTTTCAATATCGGTTCTAATATCGGATTCAATATCGGTTTTTCAATATCGGTTCTAATATCGGATTCAATATCGGTTTTTCAATATCGGTTTTGCAATATCAGTTTTTCGATATAGGTTTTTCAATATCGGTTCTAATATCGGTTTCAATATCGGTTTTTCAATATCAGTTTTTCGATATAGGTTTTTCAATATCGATTTTTCAATATCGGTTTTTCAATATCAGTTTTTCAATATTTGGTTTTCAATATCGGTTTTTGAATATCGGTTCTAATATCGGTTCAATATCGGTTTTTCAATATCAGTTTTTCAATATTTGTTCTCCAATATCGGTTTTTGAATATCGGTTCTAATATCGGATTCAATATCTGTTTTTCAATATCGGTTTTTCAATATCAGTTTTTCGATATCAGTCTTTCAATATTTGTTTTTCAATATCTGTTTTTCAATATCGGTTCTAATATCGGTTTCAATATCGGTTTTTCAATATCGGTTTTTCAATATTTGTTCTCCAATATCGGTTTTTGAATATCGGTTCTAATATCGGATTCAATATCGGTTTTTCAATATCGGTTTTTTCAATATCAGATTTTCGATATCAGTTTTTCAATATTTGTTTTTCAATATCGGTTTTTCAATATCGGTTCTAATATCGGATTCAATATCGGTTTTTCAATATCGGTTCTAATATCGGATTCAATATCGGTTTTTCAATATCGGTTTTGCAATATCAGTTTTTCGATATAGGTTTTTCAATATCGGTTCTAATATCGGTTTCAATATCAGTTTTTCGATATAGGTTTTTCAATATCGGTTTTTCAATATTTGTTCTCCAATATCGGTTTTTGAATATCGGTTCTAATATCGGATTCAATATCGGTTTTTCAATATCGGTTTTTTCAATATCAGTTTTTCAATATCGGTTCTAATATCGGATTCAATATCGGTTTTGCAATATCAGTTTTTCAATATCAGTTTTTCAATATCAGTTTTTCAATATCAGTTTTTCAATATCGGTTTTTGAATATCGGTTCTAATATCGGATTCAATATCGGTTTTTCAATATCGGTTTTGCAATATCAGTTTTTCGATATAGGTTTTTCAATATCGGTTTTTCAATATCGGTTTTGCAATATCAGTTTTTCGATATAGGTTTTTCAATGTCGGTTTTTCAATATCGGTTCTAATATCGGTTTCAATATCAGTTTTTCAATATCGGTTTTTCAATATTTTTTTTCCAATATCGGTTTTTCAATATCGGTTCTAATATCGGATTCAATATCGGCTTTTCAATATCGGTTTTTCAATATCAGTTTTTCGATATCAGTTTTTCAATATTTGTTTTTCAATATCAGTTTTTCAATATCGGTTCTAATATCGGATTCAATATCGGTTTTGCCATATCAGTTTTTCAATATCAGTTTTTCAATATCAGTTTTTCAATATCAGTTTTTCAATATCGGTTTTTGAATATTTGTTCTCCAATATCGGTTTTTGAATATCGGTTCTAATATCGGATTCAATATCGGTTTTTCAATATCGGTTTTGCAATATCAGTTTTTCGATATAGGTTTTTCAATATCGGTTTTTCAATATCGGTTTTGCAATATCAGTTTTTCGATATAGGTTTTTCAATATCGGTTTTTCAATATCGGGTTTTCAATATCGGTTCTAATATCGGTTTCAATATCAGTTTTTCAATATCGGTTTTTCAATATTTGTTCTTCAATATCGGTTTTTCAATATCGGATTTTCAATATCGGTTTTTCAATATCGGTTTTTCAATATCGGTTTTTCAATATCAGTTTTTCAATATTTGTTCTCCAATATCAGTTTTTGAATATCGGTTCTAATATCGGATTCAATATCGGTTTTTCAATATCAGTTTTTCAATATTTGTTCTCCAATATCGGTTTTTGAAAATCGGTTCCAATATCGGATTCAATATCGGTTTTTCAATATCGGTTCTAATATCGGATTCAATATCGGTTTTTCAATATCGGTTTTTCAATATCGGGTTTTCAATATCAGTTTTTCGATATCAGTTTTTCAATATTTGTTCTCCAATATCGGTTTTTGAATATCGGTTCTAATATCGGATTCAATATCGGTTTTTCAATATCGGTTTTGCAATATCAGTTTTTCGATATCAGTTTTTCAATATTTGTTTTTCAATATCGGTTTTTCAATATCGGTTCTAACATCGGATTCAATATCGGTTTTTCAATATCGGTTTTGCAATATCAGTTTTTCGATATAGGTTTTTCAATATCGGTTCTAATATCGGTTTCAATATCAGTTTTTCGATATAGGTTTTTCAATATCGGTTTTTCAATATTTGTTCTCCAATATCGGTTTTTGAATATCGGTTCTAATATCGGATTCAATATCGATTTTTCAATATCGGTTTTTTCAATATCAGTTTTTCGATATCAGTTTTTCAATATTTGTTTTTCAATATCGGTTTTTCAATATCGGTTCTAATATCGGTTTCAATATCGGTTTTTCAATATCGGTTTTTCAATATCAGTTTTTCAATATTTGTTCTCCAATATCGGTTTTTCAATATTTGTTTTTCAATATCGGTTTTTTCAATATCAGTTTTTCAATATTTGTTCTCCAATATCGGTTTTTGAATATCGGTTGTAATATCGGATTCAATATCGGTTTTTCAATATCGATTTTTCAATATCAGTTTTTCAATATTTGTTCTCCAATATCGGTTTTTGAATATCGGTTCTAATATCGGATTCAATATCGGTTTTTCAATATCGGTTTTTCAATATCGGTTTTGCAATATCAGTTTTTCGATATCGGTTCTAATATCGGATTCAATATCGGTTTTGCAATATCAGTTTTTCAATATTTGTTCTCCAATATCGGTTTTTGAATATCGGTTCTAATATCGGATTCAATATCTGTTTTTCAATATCGGTTTTTCAATATCAGTTTTTCGATATCAGTTTTTCAATATTTGTTTTTCAATATCTGTTTTTCAATATCGGTTCTAATATCGGTTTCAATATCGGTTTTTCAATATCGGTTTTTCAATATTTGTTCTCCAATATCGGTTTTTGAATATCGGTTCTAATATCGGATTCAATATCGGTTTTTCAATATCGGTTTTTTCAATATCAGATTTTCGAGATCAGTTTTTCAATATTTGTTTTTCAATATCGGTTTTTCAATATCGGTTCTAATATCGGATTCAATATCGGTTTTTCAATATCGGTTCTAATATCGGATTCAATATCGGTTTTTCAATATCGGTTTTGCAATATCAGTTTTTCGATATAGGTTTTTCAATATCGGTTCTAATATCGGTTTCAATATCGGTTTTTCAATATCAGTTTTTCGATATAGGTTTTTCAATATCGATTTTTCAATATCGGTTTTTCAATATCAGTTTTTCAATATTTGGTTTTCAATATCGGTTTTTCAATATCAGTTTTTCGATATCAGTCTTTCAATATTTGTTTTTCAATATCTGTTTTTCAATATCGGTTCTAATATCGGTTTCAATATCGGTTTTTCAATATCGGTTTTTCAATATTTGTTCTCCAATATCGGTTTTTGAATATCGGTTCTAATATCGGATTCAATATCGGTTTTTCAATATCGGTTTTTTCAATATCAGATTTTCGATATCAGTTTTTCAATATTTGTTTTTCAATATCGGTTTTTCAATATCGGTTCTAATATCGGATTCAATATCGGTTTTTCAATATCGGTTCTAATATCGGATTCAATATCGGTTTTTCAATATCGGTTTTGCAATATCAGTTTTTCGATATAGGTTTTTCAATATCGGTTCTAATATCGGTTTCAATATCAGTTTTTCGATATAGGTTTTTCAATATCGGTTTTTCAATATTTGTTCTCCAATATCGGTTTTTGAATATCGGTTCTAATATCGGATTCAATATCGGTTTTTCAATATCGGTTTTTTCAATATCAGTTTTTCAATATCGGTTCTAATATCGGATTCAATATCGGTTTTGCAATATCAGTTTTTCAATATCAGTTTTTCAATATCAGTTTTTCAATATCAGTTTTTCAATATCGGTTTTTGAATATCGGTTCTAATATCGGATTCAATATCGGTTTTTCAATATCGGTTTTGCAATATCAGTTTTTCGATATAGGTTTTTCAATATCGGTTTTTCAATATCGGTTTTGCAATATCAGTTTTTCGATATAGGTTTTTCAATGTCGGTTTTTCAATATCGGTTCTAATATCGGTTTCAATATCAGTTTTTCAATATCGGTTTTTCAATATTTTTTTTCCAATATCGGTTTTTCAATATCGGTTCTAATATCGGATTCAATATCGGCTTTTCAATATCGGTTTTTCAATATCAGTTTTTCGATATCAGTTTTTCAATATTTGTTTTTCAATATCAGTTTTTCAATATCGGTTCTAATATCGGATTCAATATCGGTTTTGCCATATCAGTTTTTCAATATCAGTTTTTCAATATCAGTTTTTCAATATCAGTTTTTCAATATCGGTTTTTGAATATTTGTTCTCCAATATCGGTTTTTGAATATCGGTTCTAATATCGGATTCAATATCGGTTTTTCAATATCGGTTTTGCAATATCAGTTTTTCGATATAGGTTTTTCAATATCGGTTTTTCAATATCGGTTTTGCAATATCAGTTTTTCGATATAGGTTTTTCAATATCGGTTTTTCAATATCGGGTTTTCAATATCGGTTCTAATATCGGTTTCAATATCAGTTTTTCAATATCGGTTTTTCAATATTTGTTCTTCAATATCGGTTTTTCAATATCGGATTTTCAATATCGGTTTTTCAATATCGGTTTTTCAATATCGGTTTTTCAATATCAGTTTTTCAATATTTGTTCTCCAATATCAGTTTTTGAATATCGGTTCTAATATCGGATTCAATATCGGTTTTTCAATATCAGTTTTTCAATATTTGTTCTCCAATATCGGTTTTTGAAAATCGGTTCCAATATCGGATTCAATATCGGTTTTTCAATATCGGTTCTAATATCGGATTCAATATCGGTTTTTCAATATCGGTTTTTCAATATCGGGTTTTCAATATCAGTTTTTCGATATCAGTTTTTCAATATTTGTTCTCCAATATCGGTTTTTGAATATCGGTTCTAATATCGGATTCAATATCGGTTTTTCAATATCGGTTTTGCAATATCAGTTTTTCGATATCAGTTTTTCAATATTTGTTTTTCAATATCGGTTTTTCAATATCGGTTCTAACATCGGATTCAATATCGGTTTTTCAATATCGGTTTTGCAATATCAGTTTTTCGATATAGGTTTTTCAATATCGGTTCTAATATCGGTTTCAATATCAGTTTTTCGATATAGGTTTTTCAATATCGGTTTTTCAATATTTGTTCTCCAATATCGGTTTTTGAATATCGGTTCTAATATCGGATTCAATATCGATTTTTCAATATCGGTTTTTTCAATATCAGTTTTTCGATATCAGTTTTTCAATATTTGTTTTTCAATATCGGTTTTTCAATATCGGTTCTAATATCGGTTTCAATATCGGTTTTTCAATATCGGTTTTTCAATATCAGTTTTTCAATATTTGTTCTCCAATATCGGTTTTTCAATATTTGTTTTTCAATATCGGTTTTTTCAATATCAGTTTTTCAATATTTGTTCTCCAATATCGGTTTTTGAATATCGGTTGTAATATCGGATTCAATATCGGTTTTTCAATATCGATTTTTCAATATCAGTTTTTCAATATTTGTTCTCCAATATCGGTTTTTGAATATCGGTTCTAATATCGGATTCAATATCGGTTTTACAATATCGGTTTTTCAATATCGGTTTTGCAATATCAGTTTTTCGATATAGGTTTTTCAATATCGGTTCTAATATCGGTTTCAATATCAGTTTTTCAATATCGGTTTTTCAATATCGGTTCTAATATCGGTTTCAATATCGGTTTTTCAATATCGGTTTTTCAATATCGGTTTTTCAATATCGGTTTTTCAATATCAGTTTTTCAATATTTGTTCTCCAATATCGGTTTTTCAATATCGGTTCTAATATCGGATTCAATATCGGTTTTTCAATATCGGTTTTTTCAATATCAGATTTTCGATATCAGTTTTTCAATATTTGTTTTTCAATATCGGTTTTTCAATATCGGTTCTAATATCGGATTCAATATCGGTTTTTCAATATCGGTTCTAATATCGGATTCAATATCGGTTTTTCAATATCGGTTTTGCAATATCAGTTTTTCGATATAGGTTTTTCAATATCGGTTCTAATATCGGTTTCAATATCGGTTTTTCAATATCAGTTTTTCGATATAGGTTTTTCAATATCGATTTTTCAATATCGGTTTTTCAATATCAGTTTTTCAATATTTGGTTTTCAATATCGGTTTTTGAATATCGGTTCTAATATCGGTTCAATATCGGTTTTTCAATTTCAGTTTTTCAATATTTGTTCTCCAATATCGGTTTTTGAATATCGGTTCTAATATCGGATTCAATATCTGTTTTTCAATATCGGTTTTTCAATATCAGTTTTTCGATATCAGTTTTTCAATATTTGTTTTTCAATATCTGTTTTTCAATATCGGTTCTAATATCGGTTTCAATATCGGTTTTTCAATATCGGTTTTTCAATATTTGTTCTCCAATATCGGTTTTTGAATATCGGTTCTAATATCGGATTCAATATCGGTTTTTCAATATCGGTTTTTTCAATATCAGATTTTCGATATCAGTTTTTCAATATTTGTTTTTCAATATCGGTTTTTCAATATCGGTTCTAATATCGGATTCAATATCGGTTTTTCAATATCGGTTCTAATATCGGATTCAATATCGGTTTTTCAATATCGGTTTTGCAATATCAGTTTTTCGATATAGGTTTTTCAATATCGGTTCTAATATCGGTTTCAATATCAGTTTTTCGATATAGGTTTTTCAATATCGGTTTTTCAATATTTGTTCTCCAATATCGGTTTTTGAATATCGGTTCTAATATCGGATTCAATATCGGTTTTGCAATATCAGTTTTTCAATATCAGTTTTTCAATATCAGTTTTTCAATATCAGTTTTTCAATATCGGTTTTTGAATATCGGTTCTAATATCGGATTCAATATCGGTTTTTCAATATCGGTTTTGCAATATCAGTTTTTCGATATAGGTTTTTCAATATCGGTTTTTCAATATCGGTTTTGCAATATCAGTTTTTCGATATAGGTTTTTCAATGTCGGTTTTTCAATATCGGTTTTTCAATATCGGTTCTAATATCGGTTTCAATATCAGTTTTTCAATATCGGTTTTTCAATATTTTTTTTCCAATATCGGTTTTTCAATATCGGTTCTAATATCGGATTCAATATCGGCTTTTCAATATCGGTTTTTCAATATCAGTTTTTCGATATCAGTTTTTCAATATTTGTTTTTCAATATCAGTTTTTCAATATCGGTTCTAATATCGGATTCAATATCGGTTTTGCCATATCAGTTTTTCAATATCAGTTTTTCAATATCAGTTTTTCAATATCAGTTTTTCAATATCGGTTTTTGAATATTTGTTCTCCAATATCGGTTTTTGAATATCGGTTCTAATATCGGATTCAATATCGGTTTTTCAATATCGGTTTTGCAATATCAGTTTTTCGATATAGGTTTTTCAATATCGGTTTTTCAATATCGGTTTTGCAATATCAGTTTTTCGATATAGGTTTTTCAATATCGGTTTTTCAATATCGGGTTTTCAATATCGGTTCTAATATCGGTTTCAATATCAGTTTTTCAATATCGGTTTTTCAATATTTGTTCTTCAATATCGGTTTTTCAATATCGGATTTTCAATATCGGTTTTTCAATATCGGTTTTTCAATATCGGTTTTTCAATATCAGTTTTTCAATATTTGTTCTCCAATATCAGTTTTTGAATATCGGTTCTAATATCGGATTCAATATCGGTTTTTCAATATCAGTTTTTCAATATTTGTTCTCCAATATCGGTTTTTGAAAATCGGTTCCAATATCGGATTCAATATCGGTTTTTCAATATCGGTTCTAATATCGGATTCAATATCGGTTTTTCAATATCGGTTTTTCAATATCGGGTTTTCAATATCAGTTTTTCGATATCAGTTTTTCAATATTTGTTCTCCAATATCGGTTTTTGAATATCGGTTCTAATATCGGATTCAATATCGGTTTTTCAATATCGGTTTTGCAATATCAGTTTTTCGATATCAGTTTTTCAATATTTGTTTTTCAATATCGGTTTTTCAATATCGGTTCTAACATCGGATTCAATATCGGTTTTTCAATATCGGTTTTGCAATATCAGTTTTTCGATATAGGTTTTTCAATATCGGTTCTAATATCGGTTTCAATATCAGTTTTTCGATATAGGTTTTTCAATATCGGTTTTTCAATATTTGTTCTCCAATATCGGTTTTTGAATATCGGTTCTAATATCGGATTCAATATCGATTTTTCAATATCGGTTTTTTCAATATCAGTTTTTCGATATCAGTTTTTCAATATTTGTTTTTCAATATCGGTTTTTCAATATCGGTTCTAATATCGGTTTCAATATCGGTTTTTCAATATCGGTTTTTCAATATCAGTTTTTCAATATTTGTTCTCCAATATCGGTTTTTCAATATTTGTTTTTCAATATCGGTTTTTTCAATATCAGTTTTTCAATATTTGTTCTCCAATATCGGTTTTTGAATATCGGTTGTAATATCGGATTCAATATCGGTTTTTCAATATCGATTTTTCAATATCAGTTTTTCAATATTTGTTCTCCAATATCGGTTTTTGAATATCGGTTCTAATATCGGATTCAATATCGGTTTTTCAATATCGGTTTTTCAATATCGGTTTTGCAATATCAGTTTTTCGATATCGGTTCTAATATCGGATTCAATATCGGTTTTGCAATATCAGTTTTTCAATATTTGTTCTCCAATATCGGTTTTTGAATATCGGTTCTAATATCGGATTCAATATCTGTTTTTCAATATCGGTTTTTCAATATCAGTTTTTCGATATCAGTTTTTCAATATTTGTTTTTCAATATCTGTTTTTCAATATCGGTTCTAATATCGGTTTCAATATCGGTTTTTCAATATCGGTTTTTCAATATTTGTTCTCCAATATCGGTTTTTGAATATCGGTTCTAATATCGGATTCAATATCGGTTTTTCAATATCGGTTTTTTCAATATCAGATTTTCGAGATCAGTTTTTCAATATTTGTTTTTCAATATCGGTTTTTCAATATCGGTTCTAATATCGGATTCAATATCGGTTTTTCAATATCGGTTCTAATATCGGATTCAATATCGGTTTTTCAATATCGGTTTTGCAATATCAGTTTTTCGATATAGGTTTTTCAATATCGGTTCTAATATCGGTTTCAATATCGGTTTTTCAATATCAGTTTTTCGATATAGGTTTTTCAATATCGATTTTTCAATATCGGTTTTTCAATATCAGTTTTTCAATATTTGGTTTTCAATATCGGTTTTTCAATATCAGTTTTTCGATATCAGTCTTTCAATATTTGTTTTTCAATATCTGTTTTTCAATATCGGTTCTAATATCGGTTTCAATATCGGTTTTTCAATATCGGTTTTTCAATATTTGTTCTCCAATATCGGTTTTTGAATATCGGTTCTAATATCGGATTCAATATCGGTTTTTCAATATCGGTTTTTTCAATATCAGATTTTCGATATCAGTTTTTCAATATTTGTTTTTCAATATCGGTTTTTCAATATCGGTTCTAATATCGGATTCAATATCGGTTTTTCAATATCGGTTCTAATATCGGATTCAATATCGGTTTTTCAATATCGGTTTTGCAATATCAGTTTTTCGATATAGGTTTTTCAATATCGGTTCTAATATCGGTTTCAATATCAGTTTTTCGATATAGGTTTTTCAATATCGGTTTTTCAATATTTGTTCTCCAATATCGGTTTTTGAATATCGGTTCTAATATCGGATTCAATATCGGTTTTTCAATATCGGTTTTTTCAATATCAGTTTTTCAATATCGGTTCTAATATCGGATTCAATATCGGTTTTGCAATATCAGTTTTTCAATATCAGTTTTTCAATATCAGTTTTTCAATATCAGTTTTTCAATATCGGTTTTTGAATATCGGTTCTAATATCGGATTCAATATCGGTTTTTCAATATCGGTTTTGCAATATCAGTTTTTCGATATAGGTTTTTCAATATCGGTTTTTCAATATCGGTTTTGCAATATCAGTTTTTCGATATAGGTTTTTCAATGTCGGTTTTTCAATATCGGTTCTAATATCGGTTTCAATATCAGTTTTTCAATATCGGTTTTTCAATATTTTTTTTCCAATATCGGTTTTTCAATATCGGTTCTAATATCGGATTCAATATCGGCTTTTCAATATCGGTTTTTCAATATCAGTTTTTCGATATCAGTTTTTCAATATTTGTTTTTCAATATCAGTTTTTCAATATCGGTTCTAATATCGGATTCAATATCGGTTTTGCCATATCAGTTTTTCAATATCAGTTTTTCAATATCAGTTTTTCAATATCAGTTTTTCAATATCGGTTTTTGAATATTTGTTCTCCAATATCGGTTTTTGAATATCGGTTCTAATATCGGATTCAATATCGGTTTTTCAATATCGGTTTTGCAATATCAGTTTTTCGATATAGGTTTTTCAATATCGGTTTTTCAATATCGGTTTTGCAATATCAGTTTTTCGATATAGGTTTTTCAATATCGGTTTTTCAATATCGGGTTTTCAATATCGGTTCTAATATCGGTTTCAATATCAGTTTTTCAATATCGGTTTTTCAATATTTGTTCTTCAATATCGGTTTTTCAATATCGGATTTTCAATATCGGTTTTTCAATATCGGTTTTTCAATATCGGTTTTTCAATATCAGTTTTTCAATATTTGTTCTCCAATATCAGTTTTTGAATATCGGTTCTAATATCGGATTCAATATCGGTTTTTCAATATCAGTTTTTCAATATTTGTTCTCCAATATCGGTTTTTGAAAATCGGTTCCAATATCGGATTCAATATCGGTTTTTCAATATCGGTTCTAATATCGGATTCAATATCGGTTTTTCAATATCGGTTTTTCAATATCGGGTTTTCAATATCAGTTTTTCGATATCAGTTTTTCAATATTTGTTCTCCAATATCGGTTTTTGAATATCGGTTCTAATATCGGATTCAATATCGGTTTTTCAATATCGGTTTTGCAATATCAGTTTTTCGATATCAGTTTTTCAATATTTGTTTTTCAATATCGGTTTTTCAATATCGGTTCTAACATCGGATTCAATATCGGTTTTTCAATATCGGTTTTGCAATATCAGTTTTTCGATATAGGTTTTTCAATATCGGTTCTAATATCGGTTTCAATATCAGTTTTTCGATATAGGTTTTTCAATATCGGTTTTTCAATATTTGTTCTCCAATATCGGTTTTTGAATATCGGTTCTAATATCGGATTCAATATCGATTTTTCAATATCGGTTTTTTCAATATCAGTTTTTCGATATCAGTTTTTCAATATTTGTTTTTCAATATCGGTTTTTCAATATCGGTTCTAATATCGGTTTCAATATCGGTTTTTCAATATCGGTTTTTCAATATCAGTTTTTCAATATTTGTTCTCCAATATCGGTTTTTCAATATTTGTTTTTCAATATCGGTTTTTTCAATATCAGTTTTTCAATATTTGTTCTCCAATATCGGTTTTTGAATATCGGTTGTAATATCGGATTCAATATCGGTTTTTCAATATCGATTTTTCAATATCAGTTTTTCAATATTTGTTCTCCAATATCGGTTTTTGAATATCGGTTCTAATATCGGATTCAATATCGGTTTTACAATATCGGTTTTTCAATATCGGTTTTGCAATATCAGTTTTTCGATATAGGTTTTTCAATATCGGTTCTAATATCGGTTTCAATATCAGTTTTTCAATATCGGTTTTTCAATATCGGTTCTAATATCGGTTTCAATATCGGTTTTTTCAATATCGGTTTTTCAATATCGGTTTTTCAATATCGGTTTTTCAATATCAGTTTTTCAATATTTGTTCTCCAATATCGGTTTTTCAATATCGGTTCTAATATCGGATTCAATATCGGTTTTTCAATATCGGTTTTTTCAATATCAGATTTTCGATATCAGTTTTTCAATATTTGTTTTTCAATATCGGTTTTTCAATATCGGTTCTAATATCGGATTCAATATCGGTTTTTCAATATCGGTTCTAATATCGGATTCAATATCGGTTTTTCAATATCGGTTTTGCAATATCAGTTTTTCGATATAGGTTTTTCAATATCGGTTCTAATATCGGTTTCAATATCGGTTTTTCAATATCAGTTTTTCGATATAGGTTTTTCAATATCGATTTTTCAATATCGGTTTTTCAATATCAGTTTTTCAATATTTGGTTTTCAATATCGGTTTTTGAATATCGGTTCTAATATCGGTTCAATATCGGTTTTTCAATTTCAGTTTTTCAATATTTGTTCTCCAATATCGGTTTTTGAATATCGGTTCTAATATCGGATTCAATATCTGTTTTTCAATATCGGTTTTTCAATATCAGTTTTTCGATATCAGTTTTTCAATATTTGTTTTTCAATATCTGTTTTTCAATATCGGTTCTAATATCGGTTTCAATATCGGTTTTTCAATATCGGTTTTTCAATATTTGTTCTCCAATATCGGTTTTTGAATATCG